>NC_092820.1:100059952-100359952 GCF_023375885.2 Dermacentor andersoni
AATAAAAGGCGGCGTCATTGCACAAATTCATTGTTCAATAGAAGTGAACGACACCAGGAGCTACGAACTGCTGAAACCAGGCGCCAGCAAACGGACTGATGCTGACTGCAATGCAGCTGTCCTCGAGCAAGAGAGAAGTGTACTGGTTGCCAGACACTTCTCTCCTGGCCCGTTAAAGCTGCAGCTTTACCCCGCCAGAACCTGGATCTGTCCGCGTGGCTCACGGAAGAGGCGCGGACGAAGCACATCGCTGATGTGAGGTCATGTGACGCTCCGTCCAGCCCTGCAAATCCGTATTCGGTCCTTCGTCTGGATGCACCATAAGTCGTTCTCCGTGCACCTCGAAAAGGCCTAGTATATTTTGCGACGTACCGCATCATTAGCCACAATGCAAATCGAGGCGCAGTTAACCACTACGCAACAAAAAGGGTGATAGCACCTACTGTAAGGTATACGATGAGTCACTACGGACCAAAATTCAATTATGGTGCCCTATGCTTCGAAAACCATGATCTCATAAGGCAAGCCGTAGTGGGGGTCTCCCGATTGATTTCGACTTCCTGGTAATGTTTCACGTGCACACAATGCACGAGCATATTTTTGCATTCCGTCCCATTGGAATGTCCACGCAAGGGATCGCACCAGCGATCTCGAGCTCAACAGTGCACTGCCATAACTACTGGCATAGCACAGTGGCTGCGATTATCGATTAAGCAACCAGCCTTATGGAAACTGGGTTGGTAATTTGTCACGACCATGTTTTAACCATTCGTACATTTTAATCTGGTATGCATTAACAACTCTTTACTCACATTTTATTGCCTCTATGAAGAAGCAGTGTACTTCAAGGCCAGCCATGCATGAAAGATCTAACATAGAACAGAATAAATAACGCTCTATGCCTTAGATCAGAAAAGTTATGGATTACTCAGCAAAATTAACTCACCTTTAAGGGGGGACATGGGTTGTGGAGATTATTGCCTGCATCTTATGGCCAAATCTGATGAAAATATACAAGCTTACTTAGTTTTTCGTGCTGATTTCAAATATGCAATAATCTTTCTTGTAGGTTCATTAGTTCAGGAGATTGACGGTGCTGCCACTCTATTGTTTCCGGAGACAATGGAAAAAAAACTGCTCAGCAGAAAGTGAATATTATTGCATAGCTAGATACTATAATGTACAATAACTGCAATGCTGCAAAAAGTTTTCAAATGAAATTTTAATTAGTCATTCTGCAGGTGATCAAAATTCTTTCCTTGACCTAAGGCTACCACAGCAAAAGAAAATTCATAAAATGGAAATATACATACGCACAAATTTGAAATTCTGCTCTCAGCAATTTGTAATATGTAGATTAGGCTTTCTGCTAAAGAAAGATTTAGTGCTCTAGCTGTTCTAGATCATGAGATATCACTTCGACAGTCTAGTGAAGTGACCCAAAAACATGTTTTGAGAAAAGTGAGAAAACGTGCGAAACCCTACTTTATTTACAAATTTACAGCTGTAACAGCTCAGTAGGCACCAGGCATGTAGTCCTGCTGACTCCCAGCCCCGGTGTGCCGCTTTTTGAGGGACTAGCGCAAATTTTCTGATGCTTTGCATTTCTTGGCTGATGCTGTCATTTGACGCCTATCTTTCTCGGCCATGAGGGTGCGACTTTGCTCGCTCGGATTTAGACATAGTTCTTTCATTATGTCCTTTGAGGCCCTTGCCCTTGCACACAACGATGTTCCCAGTATGACCCACGTTCAGTTCGGCGTAAAGTTCGCGAACCGACCGCGCGCAGTCGCTCGTCAGATTACGCGCCGCGCGATCGGCCGCTGGCGTCAACTTCGTCTTCACGTAGCTCTGGCACGTTTTCGTGTGAAGAGCCCGACGTCTGATGCCCATCAACGAGACAAACGTCATTGAGCGCGGTCTGTCGGTTCTCCGTTGCCTGCATGGCACGCGTAGCCAAAACGTTCACAGCAAAGGGTTTCATTCGTTCAGCACTGTGAACGCGCGGCGAGCTCCACACCGACGCAAGCTCTCCACAATTTGCGCACATAAAACGCAGCTTCACAGCGAGTCCGTATTCCCGCTCGTCTCGGACGATTTATAAGGCACCACTGCAGATGTTGCAGTTCGCAAATGTTAATAAAGTGTTCACGGCACTCAAATCCACAATCGTTAACGTAGTCCCATCAGGCGGGCGAAGTGCATCGTCGGTACTGTCACCCACACTCGCGTTTCCTCTCCGTCGCTGGAGCGGAAGACAACTCCGATAGCTTTGCTTTGGCTTTCGCTTCCTCCTCCTCCCGCTTGGAGGGTTGCCGGTAGATCGTATCTTGCCGTACGCGAGCGCTGAGTCGAAGGGTCAACGGCAGGCGGACTTGTCACAGTATCCGCAGCAGCCGATGCCGTCGTTAGGCCTGCCGTTGCTGCATCAACGATTTCGGCATCGGTCGCTGAGGTTGTGGCGTCCTGAGCGTTTTGCAGTGTTGAGCAGCGTTTTTTGAAGTTTTCGATGAGTGTCCGTCCCACTTTTTGCGCACCAAACTTGTGCCGCGTTCGAAATTTGCGTTCCGTTTCAGATATCGCGTTGACACTGGGGCAAGATGGCGCACCTCAGTGCGCCGCTCCAAGCGCGGAGCAGACGATGGCCATGCAGTTCCGCCAATCGGGAGGCAAGCTCAAGTCACATGCACCGAGTGACGAATACGAGGGCGTTCTAGTACCTTTCTTTGCCGCGCATTTTATAAGTGGCCAATGGCTGAATGGGGCCCGTTCTGGCGGGAATTTGAAGGGAAAAGTCGCCTCTTTCAAATGAGACCATGATCTCCGCGCTAGCACACGTGGAAAAGCAGGCGCGCGTTTCGGAAAATATGCCGTTTCAGCGCAAGTTCCGCCTGAAATTCCGCTAGTACATGTCGTATAAGGCGTCACTGCGGCTAAAATACTGATGTTATCGGTATGAAATTAACAATATAGATGCAATAATAGCTGTACATTCCAAAAATGCAAGAAAAAAAAAGTTTTTTTCGCGATTTTTGGTCGCCACAACCCAGTACCCTTTAGCACTTCATTCTCTTCCGGCTCTTTCAGTCTTGTCGAGCTGGTACATGGTGCCTTATATAAAACGAAAGAAAAAAGGGAAGCGAGGGTCATTGCACAATATGCAAGGTACGCATGAAAATCATTCAGAAATTAGTTGAAGTTTGCATTGTAATATAGTTTATATAACTGCAATATAACTGCATTCACGCAGTTTCGAGCAACACCTCGTTTTACTTCTTTTACATTGTGCCTATTTAACTCCCTTAATTTGTTTTCTCAGGCAGTTTTATATTTTCTATCCAAGTTTCACTTGGCTAATGTATTTTGTATATTGTTTTACTTGTGTATTTTGCTAGGTATCGTACTTTTGTATAACTTTTGTGTTTTCTTTTGTAAAAATTTTGTATAACTTTTGTGTACTTTAGTTGTTTTTTCCGTAACGCGCAAAGCTCGCATTTCTTCATGTATCGGTTCCCCCTATGTAATACCCCTTCGGAGGCCTTTAGGGGTATTATGAAATAAATAAATAAAAAATAGTATTAAACTCGTATTCCATTAAGAACTCAGGTGAAAATTTGCAACTAGGTTGCAACTGGTTCCACTTGGTCCCTATTGCAACTGGCCACAGTAGAAGCCTACCAAAGGTATCTTCTGCTTATGGATTTCACGCAACAAGGGCAGTTCAGCTTTTTTTTTTTATTTGAGTTTCACCTTTCGAAGCGCCTTCGAAACATCCTGTATTTTTTCAGTAAGGAGACGTGACAAATTCTTCAGTGTGTCAGACATCCATGTTCTTCTACTGCAGTGCTGGATTGTAGCTGAAAACAATACAATGTTTCTTGCATAAGTAAAAATAGAAGTTCAAAAATCATACAATGATAAAGTGATGCAAGCGCAATATAGAAAATATTCTCATTATGACAAATGCTCTTATCTGTAAATTACATTATCTGCACTAGCATAACTTAAGAATGAAGTGGCAAATGTACCATTGTTTAATTTAGGCAGAATTTGTATATATGCTTCAGCTAATTACACTTGCTCATCCCCGTGACACCACAATAAAGGCATGCTCTTTTAATACAAATAATTTGGCCTTGTAAACAAACTTTTCAATGTGCCAAAAATCTAGGCCTCAACACGACCCTTGTGTTCTTTCATCAATGGTTCAGTTGAAACTCACTTCAGTCCACTTAAGGTCACTTAGGTTATGCATTTCCAGAAGTTGTGCACTTCAATGTAACTAAAATTTTATGATCATTACTTCATAGATGTTCATCTGAAAATTATGATTGTTAATAAGTCTTCCAGTGTTCATTCGTCGCTAACAGTGTGAACATAAGCGTTCTGAAATCATTTGCTTTGACTTCTTGGTTTACAAAATATAGTAATATAACAACGCAAGACACTCCCATAGATGAAAACTATCAGCACATCTTGAGAACTACATTTTCACACACAAAAGCACAGAGAAAAAATGCTGTCCGATTCTGTAGCAGGGCCTTGCACAAAGTTCTTAGGCTCCCACCAAGCAGCGTAAAGTAGAGGCAGTACAAGAAATGAAAATCAACGAAGAGATACTGTGCTGTCTTCCATCGTTTTACTACAGCCACAACCTACCCAATACTGTTGAGTGAGCTGCAGCATTCAAACCCAAAGCTGCATATTTAGTGGTGGCATTAACATTTTGTGACAGCTTACCCGCTACAACATCCACCTTCTTTGGGGTTAACCACTGTTTCGGCAGCTCGCCCAATGCGCTCTTCCTGGGGGCTACATTCCCACTGACGCTCCTTGTGGCAAGGACAGTGTTGCTCCACAGCGCCTGTACTATGTCCTTGCACAAAAGCGTTCCTTTCTTATTGGCAAAGATTTTGGCCGCTTGTGCACCAGAAATACAGAAGCCATCCTTTAAGTGAAACTGCAAAAACAAAACTGCAATGGTCTTCAGACTAGTTTACGTAACGTGTACACACACAACCCATGAAAATAGAAAAGGGGCAGCCTCCAAATTAGCTTAACAGAGTGTCACATAGAGGCTACAGGTTCTGCTGCTACGAGCAGGCCAGTGCATTTTATTCTTTTACCATGTTTATTAAAGATAAAAACTATTACTCTCATTTCTACCTCCAAACAGTACTACCTCCCAAGCATTCCCATTCAGTTTTTACGCGTTGCTTGACCTTGTTGAACTTTGTTTACAGTACTTATACAAGTACGTCACAGGTTTCTTCTACCACTAACACATATGGCACAACCAAGCTGACTGACAATTTAGCTTGTTTACATACATAACACCCTAAGGAAATTGTCAGGCTAACAGCGGGCACAGAAAAACATGAAAGGAGTGGGCGAGCTGTAATTAGCTGACTCGTTTGTAAAACGCTTCAATGGAACTATGTTGCACTAAACACATGCGGTGTTTGTGCTATATATGAGCAAAATACTTCTGTTATTATTCTCTGACAAATTGCTTAGCAGTGGTTAAGCAACAAAATATAACTTACAAAGCCATCTTCCCTATAAGAAAAGTTTAGCTTTCATGCTGTAAGCAGAAAAAGATACGTTTTTAGCAGACAACAGTTGATATCTGGCCTTGTTGGTATGACATTCTAACAGGTTTTAAATAATAGAAACAAGAGGAGTGAGACAGAAGCCTATATTCAATGAGTGGCACTCAGGCACATGTACATATGTTTAAAACACATATGCCTTTAAATACCACAGGTAGTGATAAGACTTTTTGTGCCAAAAAACTGTCATACCCCTGCCACACGTGCACAGAAGATGACATTAACTGGCTAATGCCTTAAACTTTAATGTCATTTGCAGGGTGCCACGGACATGCTTAATGGCATTAAAGCTTAATGCCATCGCGACGTAGTGCGTCCCCATAACTCACTTGGCCATCAAATGCGTACTCTCGATCCCAGTGTCTCCACATTCTGACGAGACTAAACGGATTCTTAGTGAATAACAATTAATATATTCTTCACTTTCTTTAAAAGATTGCTCTTTCTTGTGGCGTAGTGCATTTTTACAATTATTACAACTCACTTGGCCGTCGAATGCATACTCGTTTACGATGTCCCCGCCGTGGCCGTAGTGACCATATTCTCACAATATTAAGCAAACTTGTAGATAAAAACAACGAATATATTCTTCACTTTTTTAAAAGGAGCTCTTTATTTTCGTAGAGATGAGCAGGCGATCCTGCGTCTACTCATGGCTAGAGCACTAATCGTGAGTGCGTTAGCCAGGAGAAGCTGTTCAAATGCACGGTGGCAGCTCTTTGCTTTGTTGGTCTCATACTGAAGCCTTCGAATTTCTCTACGAAGCTTGACTCGAAGAAGCACATACGCCTGAACAAACTGGAGCACACCGTCAAATTCTTCAGGATCGCTGCTTGAGAGCTTTGAAGCTGTGAGCGCTATTTTTCCAATTTCAATGCTTTGGCTACGCTATGGATTGGCCGTCAAGCTAGCTTTGGCTTCAAACAGATTACGGCTGGGTGCAACAAAAATTCCTGAAGGAAACTACATACAATATGCCGATTAATGTTTCTCATGCCATTTTTTAAACGTCTACTTCCTAGATAACATTTTATTGTGTTCCGATTGGCAAGCAAACTTAGCCGTTTCACCGCAGCTATCGCCATCGCAATGCTTAATGTCATTAAGTATGCGCTTGTATGCACGATCAAAATGTAATGGCATTAAGAAACTTAAGATCTCAAACTTTTAATGGCATTAACCTCGCCCGTGTGTCACAGGTATCAGTGTCAGAGCACAGACTATGGCCCATTAAAAATGACAATTCTTTTTCTGACAGAAGAAGCGGCAAAGTGAAGCTAACTGCAGTTTTTGCTGCTTCCAATTACTAATCTTATTATTGCTCTGTGTTCTTGCAAAGCTAAGATGCTTGAACCTATGGTTGGCACCGAAATGTGCCACAATGAAACAGAAGCTGCTCACTGCATTCTTTCCTGACATTATAATGCTCTCTTAATTTAACATTCAGGCAATGGCCCAACTAGCTCGCACAGATCTTTCCAAAGAACTGTGATATCCGCTAAACAACTGCTTTGCAATCCACAAGAAGTACTAAAAGCCATATTTTTGCAAGAATACGTGCGTCCTATCTGGTAGTGGACTACTACCACGCTTACATATTGCTTTTGACCATCTTGGGAGTGAAAAAAAAAACTACTTTAACAACACATTCTGTCAGACCTCTCAAACTGTGAAAGATTTTACGCAAGTACAGCACAACAGCGACAGTGCTGCCCATAATGTTGTCTTGAAGATGCTGGAAGACTGCACCGTTATGGTAGCTTTTTGGCCCCATGCAAGTCAAAAACAATTCGCCACAGTGTCCACAACCAGATAGAACATATGTATGCTTGCAAAACATGCCATTTTATGCCCTATGGGAATTGCAAGAAAGCAGTTGTTTAGTAAGTGAGCCAGATGGGCCACTGCCTGAAGGTTATATTAAGCAAGTGTTATCATGGTGGAGAAAAGACGTAATAAGTGGCTAGTGTTGCATTTAGCACATGTGGATGCAGTCTATTTTTTTACAAACCTTGGTTTTGCCGAGACAAAGTCAAAGTAACAAGAATAATAGCTGTAGAAGCAATGACTGCAACTTTAGGTGCCCTTTGTCCCTCGCTCATCCAGAAAAACAATTGTCTCAGTGGTTCTGGTGTAACACAATATTGTGCCCGTTTTCTCATGTATCAAAGCAAGAAGTCTTCCCAATATCCATGGCATTTGTGAAGGCGCACGTGCATCCTCAGTGTATATGTATGCCTCGGTCTCAAGTAAACCATTTACTAGAAATTTAGTGCTCGTTCACACTACCAGTCATGGAAGCATAGTCTGAATATGTACATGTAGCCACATGTAAAGCTATGTCATTTACTGTGACAATGGCACAAGCACCGTGGCATCGACAGGGACCTGATTGCTGGGATTCAAAGCATTACCCATTCCTGAAATTCTCAATGATTTATGGCAATAGATATGCTGGAAGGAGGTCATGCAATCTAAACCTTTGCAAAAAAGTGGACCCCTGGCTTAAACCACAAGGAGCACTCAATCGTACTCGAATGTGTCCCAATAACAGCTCTGGAATTCACACGAAGAAATGCAGTGTACATTTCACTGAATGCACATTTAAATGATGTGAATGGTTATGACATATGAATAGCATTTGCAGTACAAATTTATGCTGTATAAGATTACCTTCAGTCTGGGCAGGCTGTGATGCAGTGGGTTCAGCATCTGGAATATACCACAGCGCTAGCGAATTGTCTGGCATATATGCATGGGGAACATACAAAAGGATATATATATATTTCTCCCACAGTTTTCATCAAAGATGAACATGCTTCTTAAAAAGCGCATAAGCCAACAGCAGCAATGTAAAGCTAAAAACGGCCCTTTGAATGGCTGCATTGCTTGGGCCCCGCACAGCTTGCCATGTCTCTCGTCATCCCCTTCAAGTAGCATTTGAGCCCTTTCAGAGCCTGCAGGACTTGCAGGCACACCAGATAGAAGGAATTTAAATCTTGCTTCCACTAAAACAATAATTGGAACACTTGATTTGCCTTTTATAAACTTGTTATTGTCAAGTGTGCATTCCTTTCAATGCAACGTTGAACACCAGCATGAAACCATAGTTAGAGGCACTTACAGTTAAATATGTGACTTGAGGCAGCGTTGCAATGAGAATGTTTGCTCAAGTAGCTTTCGATTTTGTTTCTGGAGATGGAGGGCTCCTTGCTTCCAAATTTTTTTCTTTTATTGCTTGAAGCAACTCGCTCCTGGAACAAACCGAGTCGCTTTCACACGACGAACTCGACGGAGTTGGTGTCCATGTCGCGCCCTGCAGGCAAGGTAAATGTCAGCCTCGCAAGACATATCAGTTAGCTACTAAATTCAAGTTGCGCTTACCTTTCTTTGTCCAACTTGGCTTGTTGGAACACAATCGTTGTTTATCAATGCAGCCTTCACATTTGATTCCCAAATTTCTTATGCCATTGTCTTTGCAGCAGCACGATGATGCTTTCGCCTCTACAGACAGAAAAAAAGAAGGCATCACACTTCCCTCGTGAAAAACTATTGGTGGAGCAGCACTACTATCCGATAACTCATACATGTGTATGCAGCAGTACAACGTCAATTTAGGCTAAACGAAATGTGCAAACAATGCATGCTATACTTTGTTGATGTATTTGGCTTATACTCCTGTGACAGTTGGTAAAATAGCATTACCTTTCTTTGTTTCTTTTTGTCTTCTTCATCTTCGGTTGTATCATCGTCCACATAGAGTTTTGGAATGTGCACCCCCTTTGCCGTCTGACGTTTTTCCAAGCCGTCTCGTGTGCCTTCACCAAAAGAAACAGAGCATTATGTTTCTTGCTTTCCTAAAAAGTTTCACCTAACCTCCTAGCAGCCAAGAGTACGGTTTGAAGAAGTTTGTGAAAGCAGCCGCAGTCCGGTGGTGTAATATTTATTTAACCAGCAAGATGAGTGAATGTATTACACCCGCATAATATTACCATAACTCCATCGATCAACTACCCATCTATCACAGTATTAATGTTGCTTTACTATTTTTATTTGCACACATGTGCATATCTGCTTTACTGCCATATATTTTCGCATGTCTTCATTTACGTATGTCTTTTCGAGATACAGCGTAGTTTCTTTAGTTTATACCGGTCCTGCATTCCAGCTCCAAAGGTGATCATCACCGTTAAATGAATCAGCGCTAATTAAAAAGATCTACAATCACTTGCACGCTGTCTACATGCGAGTGTAACATTTTCTAAGTAATTGGTTACATCCCGAAATGGTTCTGTTCGCAAAGCACGGTCTCCAGATATGTGAATGTTGCGAGCGACTTCAAAATTTTCACAAGTAGCAGAGAAATAGAAGCACGTTTATAAACGTTAGTATTAGCCCCTTATGGTCCAACATCAAGATCTGCCCACTGCAAGTTCCTGTGTTTTCTTCGTTGACGTCGTCCTGCCACATGACAGAATATAGCAGTCTATTGTGAAAATCTGTTTCGTCATTTGGGTCGAACCTCTCGATGTGCACGATATGTAGATGGTTGTCCACTTTGTGAGCGAAGCGTACAAGTGCAAACATGACCTAACACTAATAGTAATTAAAATAAAATACAACAAATCAGCCAAAGAGAGAGGGCGGCTGATACTATAGACAAATTCGGAAGGCAAGGGACTATTAAAAGGAACAAAAGCTCAGCGATATATGTTGACCTATGCGACGTGCGAACAAAAGACAAACGATCGAGAACACAACCACTGATGACGACAGGCAAACGAAAAATTGGAAAGGTCGATGGCAAAAATATGCAATAAGCAACACATCGGCTTCCATGACGCTGATGATGTCCATATCACCTCCGCCGGCCAAATTACTTCGAGGCCATATTCGGTTCAGCGACTTTTTATTATTATTTTTTCATTTCACGCTATTCTACACATTTGCTCACAACAGTTGACCTAAGCTAATTTTTGTATAATAGCAATAAACAAAACTGCAGGCAAACATTTTTTGCTAAGCAAATAGGCATAATACCATCCAATTGAAGGCCTTTAGGGTATACTGAAATAATCAAGTACAGCTGGGTGACAGTATATATTGATTATGAATGTGTGATATAGATATCTATTTGTGGTCAGGTTTATTTTTTTTTTCTTGTCTGGCTAGAGCTTTATTGTAAATATTGACCGCTCACCGTACAGATTGCCGCCATCTTCATTGACGTTATGTTGTGTGGGCTGTGTTTCGTGCTCGGTTGTCGTGGGAGCCCTGTGGTCATGGGGATTGCTGTGGTATGTATCCGATTGTGGTTCGCCCTGAAGAACATTGAGGCTGGATGGCATGTGCCATAGTGTGTTAAATGGAGCGACTGCAGTCATTCTACCCCATATTTTCGTTTGTAAATCAGTTTGTAAACACGTTACGTTACGTTGCACCGTATAAAGCCTTACGTGTCGAAGTTGAAGCGGAGGAAATGCTATCTTGGTTGTGGTGTTAGTGTCGCGGATCTCCCGAAGACGGCCAGATTTCGTTTGATAGGAACTCATTCATGTGACCGGCCCGTGGCAGGTGCACAAAGTGCCTCTGCTGTATCGCTGTAAACTGCTACGCCACTACTACAGCAACCCGACCCAGACGCAACACCCCTTCACACAAACAGCTATGCAGCAGAATGAGGCGATGATGGCCAAAATGCAGCTGAACTGTTATCCCAGTTTTCTGATATCAGTGAATGTTCAGAAGTGTCTGGTGACGCTGCCAATAGAACAGATCACTTTTTCCGATCTGGTGACCCGAGCAATACTGGAAGAGCTTCTTCAGAAGATGATGGTGACCATGAAGATGCACACAACAGTCCCCCACTGCAAGACTTGCTTGCTTTAACAGTGAATTTCGCTATAGAGTTTGGGCTTCCCTGGAATGGCGTCGAATTTCTCCAGAAGCTGATCGCGTACGTTCTTGACAGGAACAACGTTCCTGAAACCAAATACCTTTTGAAGAAGTATGTTGATGCAGGTGCCAAAGCCGCGAGGTTTCATTTCTACTGCGCAGAATGCCTGACGTGGCAGGCTGTAACTTTAGGAAAACTTCAAGAAAGAAACAGCGTTGAGGGCTGCTGTTTAATCTGTCATAAGATGTACAGTGGCCGCAAAATGCTCCTTGATGGCCACTTTTTTTACGTTGCCACTCCAACAGCAAATCTCCTCTCTCCTTGCTGATACATCTGTGGCAGCTGCCCTTTCCAGCCAACTTGAAGACATTACTCAGAACAGAGATAACAGCCAAATGACTGATTTCACTGACGGTCAGTTGTTTAAAGACATTAAGGCGAAGATTTCACTTGGCACTGCTCTGTGCTTACAAACTGGCTAGAGTATGCTCACACGTTGCACTTTGTAATTGCACGTAACAGGCGTTATGATCGGTTGTTTCCTGTTTGCATGTCAAATTTACGTTGATGGTACATCATTATTCACGGATTTTCTATGTAGCATGTTTCAAGATGTGTACATTTAGACAGTAGAAACGAATTCCATTGGCTGATACTGTTGTTGAGCAAAGAGCACCTGTCTTGCTTGTATCCTGTCACCGGGGTTTGCAGATTTAAGACACCAGAAAGATGTACTCACTTTTAATCTTCCAATAAAGTTTGACACGTGTGTTGTTCCCACTTTTTCACAAGCATGAATATGTGGGTGCAGTTTTTTTTGACCATGTAAAAAGCAAAATGTGTTGCCTCAGATAAGAAAATTTAATGCGCAAGCTTCTCTCAGAAATTTTCTAATACTTATTAGACATGTGCAATTAAAGCTTAGATAACTGTAACAAAGCGTGACTAGGAAGCACAGCTGAAAAGCAAAAGCTAAGACATCACAGTATGCATAATTATACTTGACAAAAGATCATTGTTTGCGAAATAAAAGACTAGTCTGGTTGATTGCCTAAGGAATAAATACACCAATTTACCATGCGTGACAAGATGTATATAGAAGGTTCAGATGAGCATTCACTCTGGTAATACTAATACCACTGAAGAAAAAAAATCAACTGTAGCACCACACATCCCTGACCATGGTAACTTGTATCAGAGGAGGCTTACATGAAGTACAGATGATAAAACTTTGCTGTAAAATAAATATGAGGACAGGTAGAAGCACGTAAACAACACAAATAATCCCTAATATTTATCTGTACAATATTAACGTTCTAGCCCTGCAACGAGCAATCAAGTTGCACAGAGGCTTTATGTAGTCTATCTCGGGCATCCATGATTCTTGACTAGGCCATCCTGTAAGTCGCTGCAAGTCACTAAAAATATACCTGCTTCATAGGCTTGTTTCCAGTAGTCGAAAACTGTTCCAATGGCATTTGTAAATTTTGATATTTTAACTCGGCTGGGTTAATATCACTAGACGGTGAGAATTGTGACAGACATCAATTACTGTATGGAAGAGAATGAGAATTGTAATGCTGGTCTTCCCACTATTTTGGCTGTGTTGCAGCTCGCTGTAGAGTGCTCATAAATATGTTTCTCTACCCGTAGCGTTATGCTGGAGTACGTACTTAAGTTGCCCACGAAGTGCAAACCCAGTGGTTATGGTGTGTTGCTGCTAAGCACAGTCATGTGTTTGATTCAGTGATAGCACCAAAACGCTTATGCCATACGGTGTACTATATTTACATGTAAATAACGTCAGGGAGGACTTCCTGTCTCTCGGAAAAAAAGAAAAAAATTGCACATATAATGGCAAGTGATGACAGCGGGAAAAACGGGAAACGACGTACAAAATAAGATGCCCGCTGGGGGCATTACCCATTGTTACTATGGGCTGCCTTTGCAAAATGCACTGAAGGGCAAGCGCAGCCACAATTTACCCATCACTGTTGACGTCTTAGTTACATTGGCAAGAGCTACTTCATCCTCCCTTCCATAAAAGTAATTGAACAGCCAGCACAGCAGAAAGGCCTGCGGCACCAACAAACATGGCTTCATGCACATTAGTGATTGCGGGGGTGCCTAGTAGTTTAGCTTACTGTTGTTTGAAGTGCGAGGGAAAAGAAAGTTGTTATATTCATTTTGTGAACCAGTATATAATGCAAGGCGTGTTCCGATGCCTGAAATTTTGAACAGTTTCATGTTATGTTCACCCAAATATAGTATGGTATAGCCGCCAGGATGCAACAGTCACTTGCACTAGTCTTTATTGTATGCTGTCTCTAACAACGTTTGATCCCTGCCCAAGCTCCCTACCCCGAAATATTCTACCTTAGGTAAATCGAGAAAAGCAAGTCTGATGTCTTTTAAATAAGATCAAATGCATTCTACTCGTATACCAAGCATTGAAAAACCCTATTCAATCAATAAAAGTATCACTCTAGAGTGAGGCATCATTCATGCGACTAACTTTGCTGTCTTACAGGTTCACGCAAGATCCACTAAAAATAAAATTGTTAAAGAGTTGGGATAGCTTCTTGAAGGAAGGCATCATCTCTACAGACAACCATGGTCACGCTTTGCTTGTTTGAATATACAAAAAAGAAACACTGCTTTGCATTAAGCAGTTACATCAAAATCTGGACCTATGCATAATAATATCTATGCGATTTCCTTAGTATGGGGTTTCCATCAACATGATGCACATAGTGAACGATGGTGTGCCCTGAATTATCAAAAATCCCTCTGTCTATGCATTTGTATGGGCACCTTATCTCCAGCAAGCATGTCAAGCCAGAGAGAGAAATAATTCCATCAGGGCTTCCACAAAGCCATGGCTGTTGCGGATGAAGTAGCAGGCCCAGCTGAAATGTCATTTGTTGCTCATTTGTGTTACGCAGACAAAAATTGTTGCACAGATTATTTCTTTGCCCATTACTTATTTAAATATTGTCAACATTTCCTCGAGCTTCCTTATAGTCAAGATTTATATTTAGGCTAGTTGGTTCATATCCGTAATAAAACGGCGCCAGAGAACGCAAGGGGCCAGACGAAGAAGAATACGTACACAGGGCGCTTATGGTGACACAACAAAGGGTTAATAAAAGTATACTTTTACAACATTAATACAATTTGATACAGATGTATAAAAGAAGCAGGGTGCGAGACTGGGATAGTTGGTAATCCATGACGAGGTGCACAGCGCAACAATGGACAGAAATGCACAACGAAGGCAAGCGCTTGCCTCCCTCGTGCCTTTCCGGTGCACTGTCATGCTGTGCACATCAGCATAAAAGATGACAATTTGCTTTGATATGTTGTCAGTTCACTTTGGGCTGCCTGTGAAAATACGGCAGGATATGACACATGTACTGTAACATTAAACATTGCATAATTGAAAATGATTCCAACTATTATGTTTTTATTTGTTATCACAAAGTTGGCTGTACTTAGCTCTCCAGAGAATGCGAGTGCTGTGCTCACCTCTGTCACCGTAACACCACGTTGCTGCTCAAAGTCCTTCCTGGCCACTGGCTCCATACATATTCTTAATATCAAGCACACACATGTAATTTATATTGCTTAGGTCCAACTATCTTAACGTACCATATCTTGTAGCCTCGGACGAAAAAAAATTGGACTTGGAAAAGGCTGTGAAGGATCTCTTTAGGGGCCTCTGCGGGTACGCAAAATGGTATGTGCTGCTGATGCGCGCTTTACGTTCCTTGTGCCGCCTGCATAGACGTACATGTACACAACATAAACATAACGAAACGAACATGTAAGAAATATATATGTGCAATGCTTTCTGAACCATTGTTACCTCGGACAACTTGACTGGCCAGCAGTCAGAATGCATAGCTCATTAACAGGCTCGCATACAACGAAATCGTTGTAAAATGCCCTTTCTGGTGTCAGCCCTTGTAGGTGGTTCCTTGGGGTTATGATTACTTTAGGGAAGTCACCCAACATGTCCAGCATGTGAAGTGGTCTGTGTGGTGACTTAGGCAGTATGCTAAGCTTTTGCCGCAGCAATGTTCTTCGACCTCTTTCAAAAATTGCATAAAAATTTCGCCATGCCTGATCTCCGCCTCATTTTTTTCCATCTCGTTAATTTATTTACATACCTACTTCGCCCATTGGGCATTACAGTAGGGAGGACAGATAATATAGTTTTACGTGTAGCTGAAGCCCAATGCTACATACAATTTATTTACAGGGACCATAGAGTTTCTCACTACATTACATAGAGGGAAATCTGGCACTGCTGCGCTGTGGTATGCATGGGAATGCCGGTATATTGTGGATTCGGATTGGCATCGTTCTCGTAGAGACAGAACACCTTGAAGACCCGCTTGGCAAGTACCGTTCAGTCTGTCACAATGATTCATTTTCTACTAGAACAGCACGTGAAAAGCTGTTTTAGCTTTATTATTACGCGAAAACATGTTTTGTTTAACTATGAGAACTTGTTATTGTGTGTACAACTACATGTTACGTAAAAAGTATCAGCGGGCCGCTAAAGTTGGAAGACAGACGACAAGGTTCGCGCTCGCTTTGAAACAGTTGGTCGTCTGTTCTTGCTTTTCTTTGCTTGGTCATGCATCGTGGGTGAGTAAAGATGTAATATGCGTGAATGGAAACATTTTATGAAGATTTTACTTTGAGAACGCGTTATTTGCGTAGCCATATCCACGCTTTAGACAAAGCCTCTTACAACACCAGCCAACACGAGCCTCGCAGACACATATACCGTCATTCCCATGACGGCACGGTGCCCCCTTAAGAAACTCCCATAGACGGTGGCGCCAGATTACCCTCTAGGTGTTATAGTGAGAAACTCTATGACAGGGACGCTAACGGAAGGCAAAATGGCGACGCTATATCAAGCGGGCGCACGTCGTCTTCCTCCTCCTCAGTGCAGCCACACTGTGGCGGCTTTTCCGTAGCATCACCCCCGGCAGTAGAAGTAAGGTGGCTAGAAGGACAGGTGTGAATACCGGCGGCGCAAACGTGACCCCACAGCTCACCGATGCCGCGGGGCGGCGCTGTTGACCAAGGCGGGGTAAGCACGCAGCCGAAATGAGCGCCTCGCCAGCCTCGCGTCGGCTGCATCTCTACCACCGAAGTGAAAGTTAGCCCGTTTCGGGTATCGCGCGCTTTCTGGGAGCGTCAAAGAATGAATCTTTATCATGAAAACAATGTTATGTCAGCCCAAATCATAACTCCTGTGAAATTTTACGGGCCCAGTTCGCACTGTATCGAGATTCAAACGCGTTTTGTCTGTGCGCATTTCGTGAGCTGGCTTTGGGTGTTAGGAGCTAGTGGGGGCTTCGAAATAATTTCGACCACTTCGGGTTCTTTAACGCGCACTGACGTCATACGGCACACGGGCGCCTTGCATATCGCCTCCCTGAAAATGCGACCGTCGTCCTCGAGATCAGCAGTGAATCACCCTATTAATGCAATGATCAGCAATGAGCCACCCTAGTAGAAGCACCGTCCCGGTGCTTAGTCTACACATCCGCGGTTAAAGGTGTGTGGTATGGCTAGGGTGGCTAGAAGGGGAGGTGTGAATACCGGCAGCGCAAACGTGACCCCACAGCGCACCGATGCCGCGGGGCGGCGCTGTTGACCAAGGCGGGGTCAGAATTCACTCGTATAGACCAAGGCGGGGTCAGACAGAATTCACTCGTATAGACCGTTGACCATTACATCGGTAATATACAGGCTAGCAATGCAGGCAATCAAATTAAAGCTTCAAGCATGGACAGAGAATAATGGCATTTTGGGAGAGCTTCAGAATGGCTTCAGAATAGGTAGGCGTTTGGACGATAACTTGTTTGTTCTTACTCAGTGTATTGAAATATCAAAAGCAGAAAGCAGACCGTTGTATGTGGCCTTTTTAGACATTACAGGAGCCTACGACAACGTAGACCGCAGCATTTTGTGGGATATTCTGGAAGGGGAAGGCTTAGGTAACGATTGTATGCAGCTTTTGAGAGAGATTTACCTAGAAAATACTGTTTGCGTTGAATGGGAAGGGATGAGGAGCGCGGAGAAAGTTCATATCAACAAGGGACTGAGGCAGGGGTGCCCTTTATCCCCGCTGCTGTTTATGATGTACATGGTGAGGATGGAGAGGGCGCTAGAAGGAAGTAATATCGGGTTTAATCTCTCATACAATAAGACAGGTACAGTAATAGAGCAGCAACTCCCAGGTTTATTTTATGCGGACGACATTGTGTTGCTCGCTAACAAGCAAAGTGATTTGCAATGTCTGGCTAATATCTGTAGACAGGAAGGCAACAATTTAGGTTTGAAATTTAGTGTTAGAAAATCAGGTGTTATGGTATTCAATGAAAACAGTGAACAGACAGTGGAGATACAGGGCCAAGAAATACCTCGGGTAACAGAATATAAATACCTTGGTATATGGATAAACGAAGGCAATGGATATATGGAAACACAGGAAAAAACCATAACAGTCAAGGGGAAGAGAAATGCAGCCATAATGAAGCACAGAGCGCTATGGGGATACAATAGGTACGAGGTCCTCCGAGGTATGTGGAAAGGGGTAATGGTTCCAGGACTTACTTTTGGAAATGCGGTTGTTTGCTTTAAATCAGGGGTACAATCAGGACTCGACGGGAACCAAAGGTCAGTGGGTCGCCTCGCATTGGGCGCTCACGGGAAGACTACAAATGAAGCTGTGCAGGGGGATATGGGCTGGACTAGTTTTGAAGTGAGGGAAGCTCGCAGTAAATTGAGTATGAAGAACGGCTGAGGAATATGGAAGAAAGTAAATGGGCCGGGAGAGTGTTCAGGTATCTGTACAGGCAAAACATTGATTCACAGTGGAGGAAAAGAACTAGAAAGCTTACCAGCAAGTATGCGGCCTGTGGGGTGGGCAACACAGCAACAAGGAAGGTCAGGCGGAAAGTCAGAGAGGCTGAATTAATCTCATGGGTGGCGGCAATGGAAAAGAAACCTGCCATGAGTAACTACTTAAGAGGAAAAAACGAAATCAGGAAAGAAACCAATTATGATAACTCAAAGGGATGCTCATTACTTTTCGAAGCGAGATCGGGATGCCTTAGAACACGCACCTATAAAGCGAGGTATAAGAAAGAAGAAGAAGCATGTGCTTGCTGCGGTAAAGCTAGGGAAACGACGGAGCATACTTTATTAGAATGTGAAGACGTCTACCCAGCGGTCGATTTAGGCACCACTGGCCTCCTTGAAGCCCTTGGGTTCAGCGGGAGCAGTGGTAAAGCAAACAGGTCCGCAATAGACATTAGTAAGAGGCGATTGGAGGATTGGTGGAAGAAAAGTAGGGAAACGACAAAAGACGGAGACGTACAAAAGCACAATTCGCAATAGGGGATCAGAAAGTTTGGACGCGGTAGTTCATAGTGCTTTTTTTTTTTTTTTTCATTGGTTAACCTAGGTAGGATATTAGGCAGCATAGTAGCAAGAGCTTGGTGGCGCAACCCACCGCCCCGTTTCAAAGGGGACACTCATAACATCCATCCACCCATCCATCCATCCGGGTAAGCACGCAGCCGAAATGAGCGCCTCGCCAGCCTCGCGTCGGCTGCATCTCTACCAGCGAAGTGAAAGTGAGCCCGTTTCGGTTATCGCGCGCTTTCTGCGAGCGTCAAAGAATGAATCTTTATCATGAAAACAATGTTATGTCAGCCCAAATCATTACTCCTGTGGAATTTTACGGGCCTAATTCGCACTGTATCGAGATTAAAACGTGTTTTGTCTGTGCGCATTTCGTGAGCTGGCTTTGGGTGTTAGGAGCTAGTGGGGGCTTCGAAATAATTTCGACCACTTCGGATTCTTTAACGCGCACTGACATCATACGGCACACGGGCGCCTTGCATATCGCCTCCCTGAAAATGCGACCGTCGTCCTCGAGATCAGCGGTCAATCACCATATGCGTGCCGTAAGACCTGTAAACTGCAGACATTACCTGATAAAGTCTGGAGGTGTTTACAAACCACTTTTTGTCTGCGCTTGCAGACCTGTAGCATGTCATTTTGATGCTCATATAAGGAATTTACTATGATTGCAGACAGTGAAGCAACAGATCTGGTCATGAAATCGTTTATTAACAAGTGAGCAAAAAAATATACAACACACAATGTTTCAGTGTTTTCCGTTTCTTCTCACTGCTCTGCTGATTGACACCTTTAAGCAAAAAGTGAATCCTTGTGAGGCAATAAAAACGTATAACTGAGGCTGTCAGGGTAGCAGAATGGTCTAGGCAACCAATCTTTAACATTTAACCAATTGACTGCAAAATCTCGGCCACAGCTTTGGCATGCTAGCGTGGAATTAAAAATTATGGGGTTCTACGTGCAAAAACCACTTTCTGATTATGAGGCACGCCGTAGTGGAGGGCTCCGGAAATTTTGACCACCTGGGGTTCTTTAACGTGCACCTAGATCTAAGTACACGAGTGTTTTCACATTTCGCCCCCATCGAAATGCGGCCGCCGTGGCTGGCATTCGATCCCACGACCTCGTGCTCAGCAGCCCAACACCATAGCCACTGAGCAACCACGGCGGGTGTTACACTGAATAAACGAGTGAGTTTGTTTTCAAGGGCATTGTCCAGCTTATAGAACGATTCTGACGGATATAAAAGGCCCTCAAGGTCCCACTCTTTGGATGCCTCTGGTGGAAGCTCTCTGGGGATATTGCCTTTATGGTGCTTCGCAGTCTTCACAATGTGTGGGCAAAACACGTCTTCTCGCCACATAACCTGCAATGTAATAAACTAGCCGTGCGTCGCTGCGGTGCTCAACATAACTTTGGTGGTCCACAGCATCTCGCCCTCGAATGACGGAATATCGGGAGGAACACTCCAAAACAGGCGACGAGACCAACTGACAGCCGAGGGCGCAGGCCAGCGCGGGAGTACCACGCCGTAATACCATGCCGCGAGCAGCAGCGCCACGTTCCCCCTGGTGGCATCGGTGCGCAAGGGGGTCACGCGCGCCCGAAGGAAAGCGCCGCCGGTATTCACACCTCCCCTTCTAGCCACCCTAGTATGGCTTTAGTCTCGCCGGTTAAATATAGTTGCTGTGGTTCCGGGTTGCCAGACAAGGAATCCGAGACGCTCCAGTTTTGGCGGGGAGATAATTTCGGCTTGAAGTGCGGTTGTATAAGGGGATTCAATGTCCCCGAAAAGTCCAGTGTTCTATCGTCCTCTATACGAGACATAACGAAACAATGTTTCGTTATGTCTCGTATAGTGGACGATAGAACACTGGACTTTTGTTAACGGAGGTTAACTGGGTTTATTAGGCATGGAGTACACAGGAATGGGTGTGGTTACATGGAGGTACAGAGAGTGGAGTGTCTTGAGAGGGGCGGCGGCCGACCAGCAGGAGAGGAGCGGGAGAGCCAGACGCAACTTGATATGTCGTCTGCTCAGAGTTCATAGATTCACCCCTTCGAACTCTCTGCTCAAACTTCTTTTCTTGCAGTGTGGGGATTTTTTCAACATGAAAATATTGCCACATACATTTGTCATACCAACATCTCTGATATTTTTTTTTTATTTTCCAGTGCGAGCGTCTCCTTTAATAAGGGTGAAGTCGCTATGGGAATCGGTAGCAAATTCAACGAAACCACCGCGTTATCGGGGTCCTCGGGGGCCTGATTCGCCCACCGTCATCCAAGCACTGACCAACCTGCCTACTGATGTCAGCTCCCTGCCCTGAAAACCCTGGCCAGCCCACCGACCTCGGCACCTTGCCTAATTCCAATCCTCAGGGCCCTGCCTGATCTACCGCCATTCACCTAGCTTCACGAGAACTGGATCTTTGGCGCCTGCCTGTAAATAAACTGTTTGAACATAACCGAGCGTCACTCATTTAGGTCCACGGAAAACGCGTATTTGTGCAAATTTATTCGTAAATAAACTGTCATAAAAGTGAATATTAGTATTCTGTTATTATTATTTGCATCCATAGAGGACTTATGCTTCTTGACATAATGTCTCTCTGTCGAGCTTTCCTAGCTACTATTGAGGCAGACAGTATGGGGACAATTGCTATCAAAAATGCCGCAAGCAAAAGGTCCGCGGTGAAAATGGCTGCGTACTCTGGAGCCAGCGAATTTACAATATTCGTCATGCAAAGGGCATTGGCTCGAAGCTGGGATGAATAATGGCAACGATATGGCTCAACACTGGCACTACGCTAGCAGCACAATGGCTGCTGCATTGGCATAATATTCGTCCAATCTTGGCTTTAACTTTGGGCCAGCATTGGATTGGGTTGCACTTTGCCAATATGCCAGCATTGGTGGATGATTTGTACATATTTCTGCCAGAATTGGGCCATGCTTGGACCAGTGCTGGTGGTCCGCTTGGGTAAGTTGCGTATTCCCACTGTGGCTATCCACTTTCAGAAAAGGTCAGAAGGAATTATGTATCTTTTCTCCGCAGTTATAGATGTTGAGGTATTGAAGTATCGTTTCACGTGACACGTTGTCGAAAATCCCTTTCACGTCTAGTGCGAGGACGGCTCTCCTGCTGTGCATGTGCAGTTTGTCTATCACTTTTGCCTTGATCTGCAGTAACACGTCTGGCTTGAATAGGTGAGCTCTAAATCCGAACATAATGTCTCAGATGCGTTCGTTGTCTTCGAGATGTTCGATCATGCGCTTGTGCACCACGTGCTCATAGAGTTTTCCAGCACACGAGGTGAGGGATATAGGTCGCAGTTCTGAACTGATGGGCTTGTTGGGTATAGGAATCATTGTTCCCTCCGCATGTTTCGATTCGGGTGGTAGTTTATCCTCCTCCCAACACTCGTTGATGCATCTACAGAGGGTCGGTTTCGGTTCCGGAGTGTCTTGTTTTTTTCGGTCGTAGCCCGGCGCCATGTTGCTGGTGAGCTTGCTCAAGACCTTCTCGCACTCTGCTACTGCGAAGGGTTGATCCAGTTCAATGTTTGGGTTGCCTCGATGCTCGGTAAAGGCGAATGTACAGTTATGTTCCGCTCGTTCACGATGAACCTCTCGTTCACTTTGATAATGTCTTCCTCTTTCCCTGGGTGGTTGTGTGTGAATCTGTGCTTTTGGTTTTGCGGCGCTCTTATTCTTCTTAGCTAGTGTAGTATTGAGTATCACCCAGGTGAGCTCGCAGCTTAGGGTCCTTTGAAGCTTCTTACAAGTTTCGAACCAGTTATTTTTTTGAAGCTGTAAAGAGTACTCCGGCGCCTCACTGATCAGCTTGGAGCTTTGAATTTGGAGTTTGCAGTTACACTTGTTGCGTTGCCAGCATTCCGGGAGTCCCTCCGCGCCTCCCATAGGTGGAGTAAGCGCGCGTCGACTGCGCAGGTTGTCTTGCGACAGTTAGATTGTCCTCGTGTGCTTCTCGGATCTTTCCACGACTCCTCTAATACAAAATTATCTGTCGTCTGTGGTCGCATCAATGTCACTTTTGCGAAAGCGTCATTACGAAAGGCCTGCTAGTCCGTAATCTTGACTTTTCCGATATTCATCGCCGCCTTGTAGTGAGGGATGATCGTTTGCACTATATAACGATCGCTGCGCAGATTCCTCTATGCAGCTGTACTCATAGCGTTTGAGTCCTTGTACCAACGTGAGGTCGGGGCAGGTGTTTCTAGATACTCTGTTGCCGATGCGCGTGGGTGTCTGCGGGTCGTTGAGCAGCGTGAGGAGGTGTTGGGCCATGTTGCGCACATATCCATTTTCTTTGACGCCCCATAACGCCAGGCCACATGGAGGTCGGTAAAATCACCAACTTGCCCAGTTCCTTCACTTCTCGCATTAGCTTGTCTACATACTTTAGGTGGTCCTTTGGCTGGCTGTACACGTTTGACACAAAGAACCTTTGCTGCTGTTTTTTCTCTGGCGAGATTTCCACGACGGTGTGCTCGATGCGGCGTTGGATGTCGTGCCGTTGAGCGTCGATGGTCTTCTGGGTCAAGATTGCTGTCCTCGTCTTACATTCTGTGAGGTGAGTGAAGTAACTACTGTCCTTGAAAGCTTCACTTTCGGTTTCTTGTAGGGCTGTAATATCTGGGTCAAATTGTGCGCATAATTGTATAAGGTTGCTTCTCCTACTTCTGGTGGAATGACAGTGCCATTGCCAAATTTTGAGCCGCTGGTTTTGCTTGTAGTCTTCTTTTTCTTTAGTTGGCCTCGCCATCTTGTTCGCTTTGGGTCTGCAGGATCTTAGTTTCTCTCGCTGAGTATTTAGGTTTCTTCGGTGCATTCTCTTTTTTCTAACATACGGATGCGTTGACTGAATCTTTCCCTCGATTGCGTCATTTTGGTCTCTAGTGCCCGAATCTGCTTCTCCATTTCGCTCTTGAGAGACTGGAACCCACTATGTATCATTTGCGTTACCATGGTGTGTACATCCTGCGATACCTCAGGCAATAATGGTTTCCATCATGACGGTCACCTTGGCATTTATGCGGTCTTCAAGTGTCTTGAGGTCGTTCCGAGTTATCACCGTTTGTTTTGCCAGTGATACTGGCTGTGATCGTGGTGGTGATGATGGTTGTGGTGATGATGGCGGCCGCGGTATTGGTGTTTGCAGTTGCTGGCTATATTCTTTGCATAGTTGCATTTTTGGCATGAGGTCTAGTTTTTTGCGCTGGCCTCCTTCTCTTGTGTCTTCCTCTTTTGATGTTCTAGCTCTCGCTTTAATTATTCGTTCAGCTTTGGAGAATCGTTACCGTGTTTTCGTACGTCGATTATTTTCTGCCTTGAACGCCAGTTATTTCCCTCGGCGTCTGACTGTGCCCTGTGAGGATGTTTGCCCAGCCTACCTTGTGCTGCGCGCTGCCGTGTTCCACGCCCATTGTCGTTATTCTCGGGATGCTCAGTTCTCTACCCCTCGATGTGGACTTGGATCTAGAACTTTTTGTCTGTTCGGTCTTATTTGGTGACTATGGCGGGGGTGACATCGTAATCGTGTGCTCGTTGTCGCTGGTAGTTACTACACTGGGCTGGTACCAGACGCTTCTCTGTCTCGATCTGGATCCCTCCCTGACTCTCAAAGGCGACGAGGCCGGTTTCAGCTTCCTTCGTCAGGCTCTACTCGCCGCTTGATGGGGCATTCTGCACAGCTTACCTTTCAGCCCGCATTGCTGGTTGTTTGGGCAAGCGTCGTGTTCTCCGCTGTTGTCACGTAGTTTGCCATTTGGGTTAGCGCAGACGTTTTGTATGTGTCCTATGTCCCCATAGGATCTGCAGTACTGGATTGACTTTGTGTACGGTCGGTAGCGGGTGAGCACACATCCCACTTTAATCTAAAACGGCACGCGCGGACCCTCGAAGGTGTTCACTGCCGACGTCGATCTTCCTAGAATTCTAGTGTACACGATTTTGCAGTTGTCAGTCGTTGCTAGCAGATCTACTAGCAGTTCGTCAGTGGTGCCTTCCTCTCTATCGTGAACAACGCCGCGTACAGTGCCCAGAATCGAATTGAGGTATGGTGTGATTTCGTAAATTGCTTTTCCAATTTGTATGTTTGTTAGTTCGGCTAGTTTAAGTGCGCAGTACTCTTCGCTACTCGTCCGAATTAAGTTTTGTTGCAATTGTGTCTGGATCATCACTTTGGTGTAGAGCTCCTGGGATGTGACTCTGCATGTTTGAGCTAATCCTCTTCCTACCACTCCGTCTTTCTAGCTTGATACTTTCATACCTGCTTTATGTCTATACATGTTCTTTTAATGGCTCTCTGCTGGTGGTGGAGTCCTTGGCCAGCGTAGGCGTGTTGGCTGGCGTTGTTGTGGCCCCACGGCTTTTGTGGAGCTTCTTGCGGTTTTCCACCACTTATGTTCTGCCCCTTCCGTTGGTCGTAGGAGGATTCCTTCTGCCTATCCTGTGTTGCGATGTATTCTTTCCTCGTCTGGCATCACGCTAGAAGCAACATCAACGGTCTGGTCTTCCACAGTGTCTTTCGGCTGTTGCTGCCGAACGTCGGTTACATGTCGTTCATTTCTGCTTCAGTATTTGTTATTGCTGCTGGGGAGTCTGTTCGCCCGACTTCCATAACGATAAGTAATGGCTGTGTTTCACCACAGAATAAACAATAAAGAAACGTGTCGGGCTGCCGGGTGTGCGCGTGGATCTCGAGGCACGTGGCTTCGGGTAGCGGGGCTCGGCAATCCACAGTAGGCTTAGCTGGGCGCAGCCTACGCCTTGCAACTTCCATGATAAGTACTTGCCTGAAAAATAAACTCACCTCTGTGCACGTGGTCTGTCTGAATGGCGTTTCTTGAGCCGAGTCAAATGCTGCAGGAAGTCAGCCATTGCGAGGTGCCAAACCTAAAGAACTTCTCGCTGAATCTGGAGCACATGTAGAGTAAGTCCGCTCGGTAGGACCTCTTGCGGCGAAATCCAGGAAATAGGAGAAGAATTAAAAAAAAAAATCTTTTTTTTTGGCTCCTGTCATCGGTCCGAACAGTTCTCAGATGTTTCGCTCGCTGACTCACACATAGTTCTGGTGGGCCTAACCTGGGTGCCTATACCCTAATTACTTCTGCTTGTGTTCTTCGCCGGGTCTTTGACAGGAAATATTTGTAGGAACTAGGAGGCCTTTTTCTTTTGACACGTGATGTTTTCTGCGGCATGTTTGGTTGTTGTTTCCCATTTCTGCTCAACTGCAGGTTCTTTATGGCCGTTCGTCGTCTGCCAGCCGTGATCTTCAGTGCTATGGAATATCTATTTACTTTTATGAACGCATCACACTCAATAACAAAACACGAAAAAACAAAATTAACGAGAGCTCTCGCATCATTAGCCTTCTGTCATTGTCCTGCAAATGAACAGCCTGCGTCATAATTTTGCGGACTTGGCACTTATGGTAGCTCGAGAACATTAATCAAATTTCACTACCGCTTCTCGTGAGCAGCAATATAACTGACTGTTGTGACACTACGACAGCGTTCGAGAGCGCTCGCAAATTGTGCCCAAACGAACCCTTGTGAAAGGCACGAGGGTTCAAAGAATTTAACTGAGCTATCGGAAAGGGGAACAGCACGCCAGCACTATGGTTGATATTTTCAAGAATTGGTTTGTGGACTCAGTATGTGTATTCCTAAGTTAGGATACAGTAACGATGTTCAAGCATCTTTGCGTTCTCAAAAAATTTTGCATTGAACGTAGAGTTTTTTTCTCGTGGTAGTTCAACCTGGTTAAAGGAAGGGTCAAGTTACACAAAGAATGCAATCGATACTTTCCGAGCTGATTTATTCTGGCGGTGATGGTTTCGAAGGAGCGGGAAGTGAGAAACAGATGAGCCATATCCGAATTAAATCAACTTTTGCGTGCACCTGACCTACGCTTAAATTGAAGCCGCAATGGGTCAACAGGATTTAGTAAGAGGCCCGGTACTTTCACTTTCATAGGGCCTGACTCCTCTGCACTCAAGCTCAGCTCAAACGCATAAATCGTTTTGTACAGAACAGTTTTCATCATCAGCAAAGCTAGTCTTTGGCCCAAGCAAATGTGTGATCCGAGGCCGAAGGGAAAGTACGTAGAAGACAGGGTGCTTTGCTCTCTCTTCGCGAACCTGTCAGGAATAAATTCGTCCGGATCACTCCATATCTTCGGATCTCTGTGGATGTGCCAAGGGGGAGCGACGAGCGTTGTCCCACGGGGAATATATTGACCCAAGACTGTCGTGTCCTGGGAGCACTCGCGCAAGATCATGACCGGCAGTGCGGGGTAAAGGCGTAGTCCCTCGCGTACAACCATGTCCAGACGCTCGAGGGTTAGTATGTCGTCTGCTTCGAGAGTGCACTCCTGGAGCGTTTCTTCAATGTTTGCATTTCCTGTGACTGTGTCGTCCCGGCGCGTTGCATCACTTGCGTTAGACTGCATTTGCCCCTGTGGCTTTTGGTGGCTTTTGTCCGTTTCGTAGAACTGAGAAGCGTTGTTCTTGTGAAGCATTTTGATTATATCTGGCTTCTCTGGTGGCTGTTGCTCTGACGGAGTACTTTGGTCATTGACGCGGTCTGTTTTTGTAGCTTTTAAGCTTTCCATTTTTGCCACCACCTCGGCGCGAATTTTTTCTTGCTCTTCTGGGTGTTTTGCCAGCAAGTAGAACACGAAAGCCAGCGAAGAAGAGGTGCTATCGAAGCCAACGGCTAACAACATGATAATATTTGACAACAGGGTGCTGTCGTTAAGGGCACGTGCGTATCTCCTCGTTTTTTCTGTGGCGCCTTCGTTTGCCGTTTGGAGGTCGATCAGGTACTGAAGCACATCTTTCTCTCGCGGTGCCTTCGGACTTCTTCGCCAGTTCAAAATTTTAAGCACATCGTTTGAGACTTCCCTCATGTTCCTGCAAAAGTCTGAGAACGGATAGACGCATCGGAGCGCCGCGCGCAATAGTGGGAAGGCAAAAAAGCTTTCTATGGCCGTTTCGTCCATTTGTTGGAATACTGTGCAGAGCCTGGAGACTGTGGGGTTATCCTCGTCCATTTGAAAGTTCACCTGAAAACAGAGAAATAGTGTGTAAAACACTAAAGTTCGCTAGTTTCCTTATACAATTGAAGCAAGTAAACATCTAACACGCATTTCCCTACTGAAATGTCTGGAAAAGACTTATAAATATCATAGACATCTACTAATTTGAGCTTACCGTAAGTGCATTAACGTTCGTGCCCGTTGATAGAAAATTTTTATTTTTACAGCGAAGCTGTGTACCTCTACCGTCCAAGGAAATTTTCGTGTCGTTGTAAGCAAAAAACGCCGCATACGTGGGCCGATCCCTGAGATAGTGCCATGCCGGGCCGGGCCGTGGCGTAGGTGAACCAGGCGTTAAGCACTTCCCATACGTGGGCCGATCTCGCAGATAGTGCAATGCCAGGGCGACCCACGGCGGAGGTGAAGCAGGCGTTAAGTACTCCCCATACGTGGACCGAGCCCGAAGATAGTGCAATGCCAGGACTACCTGTGGCGGAGCTGCTGTTCGCCATTAAGGGGCCCACATACACAGCTTCGCTGGTCATCCTTAAAAGATTGGAAGGGCACTGAGTTTTTTAGTTCTCTGCTCGAATTGTGCATCCTATGCGCACCTGGATATGGGACCGTTAAATCATGTGCGCAAACAATTTTGTGATGAATCTACGTGCATGTTGTAAAATTTGCCAAGGGCACAGAAAGGTTCCTCATCAGTGAGCATGTGTATTGAGCATTTATTGAAAACTTTAATTCGATCCCGCACTCCAGAACCGATGCAACAATAAAAGCTTATTTTCTGGCTAGAACTGTCACACGCCAATGGGCTTTTTTTTTTTAATAACATGTGCCTTCAAGTTTTCTGTTCTGATGCTACATTGTTGTGCCGCCTCTGACTTGGCGTAGCATTTGCGAAGGCTTGCTCGTTTCGCATCGAAATAGGTGACACGCTTACGTGTGACCCTTGCAGACACGAAGGAACTATTCAACGACTTTTGTGTCTTTGTCCGCTGGTGCAACGTTGAGCGTGAACCTTTCCGTACAGCACTAAAATGGTTGGTCTCAAGGCAGTTTTCACGAACGAATGTCCTTGGACCATGGCTGTGCTCGTCGCTGGCACGGAAAGAAACGCAAGCATTACTGCATTAGTTAAAGCCGACAGGTCTTTGAATATTTTAATATATCTGAATACCTGGATACCTTGAATATCTGAATATCTGAACAGGTCTGAATATACTTGCTGAGCATCACCACATGTGCGCGTGACTAGTGCAATTTTTTTCAGTTCTTTATTCTCCCTCTTTTCGTCCCCGTATTTCGTTCCTCTTCTTAGGGTAAAGCGGGAGGCACACGGTCCGATTCGGCGTCCGACGCGCCGAAACGACAGCCGGAACCGAGGCGTCTTGTCTTGCCGTTGCGCCGGATGTGACGCCGAGCGTGTTACAAATGGCAGCTTTTCGTGGCCCGGCCCGTCCGACCACCACACCGTTGTTTTTCAGCAGCCTGTGACAGCGCGGCTGGCGTGTGACGTCCTCTGACGTGCCTTCCAGAGTGGGCGGGTCGGTTTCTCATCGCGTGTTTTCTCGAGGGCTACAATCAGTTTCTTACACGAAGTAGTCACCGATTCAGGTAAATTAGCTTCTACGTGTGCTTGTTCTACAAAGCAGCGCCTAGCACACTTGTACTAAGCTAGTGGCGAGCTGAGAACCGCGATGCGAGAGCGTTTCAACAGCAGACAGCACACACCGACCGTCTTAGCGAGGCTGCTTGCTTGGCTAGTACGTTTTCTTTTCGCGTCGACGACGGGAAGAAAACCAATAGTGCTTAATTACAGATGACGTAAATGTACAAATGTTAATCGTGTTGGAAAATATGATCGCTCTTCGACGAGCTCGTGCTGCATCGCAAGCGCCGTTAGTTGCTGCGTCCGCCGGGCTATATATATATATATATATATCGCGATTGCTATATAAAGCGCAGAAGCGTTTGAGTGGCGCTTTGGTTTCGGCCGCCATTGATTCGCGAACAAGGTCGTCCTATTGATGTGATAATAACTACTGAATTCTTGAATAAGTGAAATTGACTATTTAACTAAAATGTATTAAATACATTTTTTTAAGATAAACTGTTAAACATTCCTTAAATGCCTTGACCGCTGCAGAAAGCGATTTTATTAAACGAAGATTTGCTTTCCGATTTGTGTGGATAGAAGTTATTACACACATATTCAATTGCGACGATTCGCATAACAGTCTAGTGGGACAAAGAACATACGGAAATGTTTTGCAGCATTTGATTTAAATGCTTTTGGAGATGTCCGAAGAAAAACCGACATACTGGGGCCTTTGCATACCTGCCAAGTTAAGACCGTCTTCGCGAGGGTGTCCAGCGCGAGGCAGTGCGCGTTGTGATAGACGTCGATTGGGTCCCCGCTTCGGCTGAGGGCGTCCATCTTCTTGACAAACTCCGTCGTGCACATATCGACGGCGCTAAAGAGGTCCTTGACTTTGCTAGTCGTGAAGCACGTGTTGAAAAGTGACCTCAGTTCTCGCCACTTCTCGCCTGCAGTGGAGAAAGAAGTAGAGTGCTTGCAATACCTGGTAGCCGTGTCACTTTGTCTGAGACAGCAGATGAAATGACACGGAAGTTGCACCGCGCTGCAGACGGTGCTTATTAACGCATTGACTTATGAAGTTGTACAATTCGTTGCATACTACAGCACAATACATTTTGTAAAGAATGGGTGGCTTCCACTTTATGCTATTTAACAACAATTTTCAAGAAATGGACAATCAATCAATAAATCAATCAAATGTATCTCCCGGAGCAGCTACGAAGCCTTACTACTGGTGCACCCAAAAAGTAATACGCGAGAAGTAAGTGTAAGCACAAGAGAAGAGGTATTTTAATGACTGGAAAATGTAGAGAGGTCGGCCGGATAATGGAGCATCTGGCCTGCTACTCCATACGTAAGGGAAGGGGAAGAGGGGAAGAAAAAGGGTCACAATGGGGGATGATAATGGGAGGAACGAGGTGAAGGACACATTACACAACTGTTATCACAAGAGAAATGCGGCAGGCAGACTATGAGATGGAGAACAGAGACAAATGGGGAAACACAATACAAAAATGCGGGTGTAAAAGGGAGTTAATCCAATAACATGATCATCTACATGCATACAAGACATAGGAAATAAATTGTAAAATAGGTCCCCCCCCAATACAGGCGGAATACTTAGTACATGTTTTTTTTTTTTTTATTATTCAAGCCATCGGTCATTGCTTAATGCAGCGAGGCCGGGCAGAAAAGCCGAAAAATCCACGGTTTACTTGTGCAATTTTCCGTGCCGCAAATGATTAAGAAGCTTTGGGAAATGCACAATGCAATGGACCATCTTAAAAAGGAACAAAAGGTTCGATTTATACGTCTTGATTTTAAGAGGTGCGAGTTAATGTGTATGCCGAGAGGCCTAACTGTGGTCGCCATAGCGGCGAAAGCGGGGCATGAAAATGCATTAAAACTGCAGAAGGTTGAGTTATTCGGTATGTATTCATCGTGAAAGAAGGTAAGGCGTGCCGACACGGACACAAGAGAACCAGATAACACAAATGCTGCTGAGAGGAAGATTACATACCGCGCCAGTACGGCAGTCACCAACTTGTTCGTATGTTGTACGAAACAGATGTCTGTCCGCGTTTTCTCTTTTACTTGCTCATTCTTCCTCTGCGCGGCAGCGCATATCTTACCTAGCTTATTGGCACTTGTAAAAAGTCACAGGCTTGCGTGGCAGACGCAGCGCAGTTACACCGAAAGCTGGAGGGGCGGCTACATAGGAGCTTCATTTTCGGCGCCAAGCATGACAGGTCTTCGCTGCGAAGTATCTTCGCATCATTTTCACGAGAACGATGTCCGCCCGACGTCGACACCGAGCTGCGGCTTGTCCTGCTCTCTGCACAGCGGTCTCCTGAGCCCCATGTTGCCTGGTTCCCTTCTTATAGTTCGTCGCTTGCGAGGAGGTGCCATAATGTGTACCGAAGATTAAACACAGGTATCCAGACTACGTGGCGCGTATGTCACATCCCGTGACCCGTGGCACCGTACGCTGCTGTTGATGATGTTGATGATAATGATGGCATCCCGTTAGAAACGGTATGACGACAGTCACTCAGCCTGCTACATCCAGGGTCAGCTACATGCAGCATGCAACTGCTATATGCAACTGCTACATCTCGGGCAACTCGTGTAACATACCGGAACTGCAATGCAACATTTGTACGTATCGATAGTAGGCGGCGCGCATGCACATGGCACGGTACGATGGTAATGATGATGATACTGATCTAATGGCATTCCCTTTGAAACGGGACGGTGAATAACCGTCACTTAGCCTGCTTGAATTATTCAGGTATGCCATACAAGTTTTTCGTTACATCAATATTTATACACCTCCATACTCTTAGTTTCCTTCCTCAAGACTTCTATATCTACCTTGCGCCGCATCCTACGCATTTGATACATGGCGTTCCACCTGGTGTGATAATATTCAAATGTTGTGTTTAGTGGAGGGATAAACTGTCGAAGTTTCACCCTTCACTAGAATTGCATGCGGTGGTTCGCTGTCCTCATCCAATCGGCGCATTTCTTGTTCTGGCGGCGATCGTCTCCTGGGGCTACACAACGAACCTTGGGGCACTCCTGGTAAAACCTAACTTGACGCCAGGATTCAGCGGAGAGTATAGCACATATCATCCTAGTATGGCCGGTCGATGGTTGCAGAAAGCCGCACATAATCCGAACTTCTAACCGACACACACAATTCCGGGTAAACCATGGCGTATTCCTAGGTCGGAGAAAACAAATAGCAATAAACGAAGCTAAAGGTGCAGGATTGTGCAGATAAGTAGAACACGCATGTGATGTCGGAGTACTAGACGTGAAGCTTGTAATTACAGAATGTTGAGCTAGTTGTTGTGAGTTCATCGTGAAAGAAGGTAAGCCCTGCAGACACGCACACAAGAAAACCAGACAACAAAAATGCCGTGCTGTCAGGTTGTCTTCTTTTGTGTCCGTGTCTGCACGCCTTACCTTCTTTCATGTTGAAAATGGATGTGAAGTTATTCTGGAAGCGTTCCACGAGGTCAAAATTAGATTTGCACGTTCCGCTCCAAACTGCAGAGACATACTCTAGTAGTAAAAGGCACACAAGTAGGATGGAGTTTCGGAAAGGGAATATGGGAGTGAAAGCCATGCAATATACGACAAACAATACCAATAGCACGAAGGGCACTTTGTTTCGCATATTTAGCATGTGAAGAGAAGCTTGGCGTTTTGTCTTAGTACATGCCGAATGTAGTGACGTACATCCCGAAGGATGTACGTAAATCGCACATGGTGGTTTTTCTGTATATAACTTGTTACCATAATTTAGGAAGCATTTACGACGGTGTGACAACAACCAGATGATGAAGCGCAATTGACGACATTCGCACGACCAAGGTGGCATGACGACAGTGGCATGCCAACGAATGCACGACAGCGTCTGTGCGACGACGATGGCATGACGGCAGTGGGATAATCAAGATTGAATGACGACAGCATGAATACGATAAAATTACGAACAAATATTGGCGCCGACGGATCGATGAAGGTAGTATGACGACTTCGGCACTATGACAATGGGATGACGATACTGAAGTTATGGCGATGGTGAAATGACAGCGTGGCATGAATGGGATGACGATAGTACTGAAGTGAGGATGTTGGTGAAACGACGGCGTGACGGTGATGGCATGACGACAACAGTATGACGACGACGGGGTGACGAGACTTGGATGTCGAATTTACAATGATGACGTTGAAACGAGCACGACATCACCCTGTCCATGGTATAACGTCGAATCCAGGACGACGACCATGACGATGATGCAGTGACGACACTGGCATGACAACGGCATGGGAACATTGGGATGACGACGAGTTTAGGAAGACAATGACTTGACAATGACTGTATCACGAATGACGAAGACGGCATGGCGAGAGTGGGATGACTTGGCTGTAGTGACGATGATGGCAGGAGCACAATGGCATGACATGACAGTCTTACACGGGATGCATGATAGCGTTGATGATTGCACCATGACAAGGGTGGCATAATCGCGATTGAATGACGACAGTATGATTACAATGCCATCACAAATAAAGATTGACGTTGACAGAACGATGAAGGTGGTATGACGACGATGACATGACAATGGGATGATGTTATTTAAGTGATGACAATTATAAAACGGCAGCGTGACGACGACGGCGAGACGACGACTGTGCGACGATAGTGTTAGTTATGAGATATATTTAACAAAGCTGGAATGGCAATGATACAACGAACACGACGGCATCACGACCCCGAACACACATCTAGTGAGCCAAGCTTTCAGCTTGGGCGAGTGGGTCGGAATAGAAGGCGTGGTGACGACAGCATGAAGAGAGTAAGATCACGAAGCTAGAATGATGACAGTATAAGTATAACGACCACGACGGTGTCGTGACCAGGAGCACATACCTAGTGGCCCAAGCAGGTAGGCAAACTGGGGCAATGCGTTGGCTTAAGACGTTAGATAGATAGATAGATAGATAGATAGATAGATAGATAGATAGATAGATAGATAGATAGATAGATAGATAGATAGATAGATAGATAGATAGATAGATAGATAGATAGATAGATAGATAGATAGATAGATAGATAGATAGATAGATAGATAGATAGATAGATAGATAGATAGATAGATAGATAGATAGATAGATAGATAGATAGATAGATAGATAGATAGATAGATAGATAGATAGATAGATAGATAGATAGAAACGGCCGAAGTAGGCAAAGAATGGGAGTCGTATTAAAATTTGTCTCGATCCTGAATGTTGTGCGGGGAAAAAAATTCTTCGCGAAACTCCTCTGGAAGTCTTCAAGTACGCGTAAGCATTGTGCCACTTGCTCATCTCCACTCAGCCCGATGTCATTATCAGCGTTCTGAAACTTGATCCGGCCAGTGCGAACGACAGCGCTGCGGCAACACAAACTGGTTCATACGGCCGCGTGCAGGTGACGGCATCAGGTGGGCTGATGGCGTTCCGATCATTATAAGCCGTTATCGCTCTTCAGCGCTTTATACATCCACGTTGAACCATTACGAACCGTAATGAAACGTACACCAGCAGCGGCTGCGTGTACGGCACGGCCGCGCGGACCGTAGCTTGAAATGTAGTTCTCAAGCGTTACGTTAGGGCGAGTTCGTTGTACAGTGACAAGTTTGGTTTCCCCGGCACAGGTGGCTATGCAGGTTTCTCACTTTATTTTTTCTTTTTTGTTGTTCTTTTGCCTTCCTGTTTTTCCTGATTGTGGCAGCGTATATATATATATATATATATATATCGCTGTCACAATAAAAGCCAGTTGAAGTTTGCGCATGTTTTGTGTCCCTTCGTTCGACGTCCTGTCTTTGTGCGCACAAAAGTCTCTTAAGAACCGTTTGTTGAAAGCCTGCGACGCGGACAGAGTGCCGACTACCGATAGCTCCGCGCGCCGTGGTTACGCCGCTTCGCGTTAAGGAATGACGCGCGGGCCCTTATATTTAAATCGATCTGCGAAATGGGCAGGGTGCGTCTTGTGCTGGAGAGCTTCGTGAGCGCTGTGTTCCCGCCGCCTCGTTCGCGTTGAAGCGACAGGCAGCATGAAGGTAAAGTCGCTCGCTGCTGCGGGCTTTATATTGAAAGCGATCGTTTTACGGGACAGACGGACGGATATTTCTCTCGTTGGATAAGCACAGAAACGCTTACGCATTGAAAATTAGTGACGTTTCACTTCACCAACGCAGGTTATGCGGAGGCGTATGGGTGCTATTCCCATACGCTTGCACGTAATCCGCGTTCCCTTTGTGTGGGTATGTGGGCTCGTGCTCTGCCTGCCGGCGCTTGCGTGGCTGCTTCGTCCTCACAAAGCGCTCGACTTCTTGAATGTCAGACGAACCCAGTAAATCTATCGTGCACTCTAGGTCCGTAGCAACTTGCAGAGGAAGTGAGCCCAGCGTGCCTCCGCATATCCTCCTATTTATCCCTATAGTGGATCATCTGGCGTAGAGATGATTTATATATAACTGCGCTGGGGACATCTGCGTTCCGTCGTAAGACCCAGGTTGGTTGGTAATGCGAAAGCGTGCATGGTATTAAGGATCTTAGCGCAGTCGTCCACTTAGGGATGCAAAGCGTTTGTGCCTCTCGCTCTTGATTTATTTGCAGCTTGCTGCCTAATCTCTTGTTCACCTGTCTTTTAATGTCTTGGTAAAAGAAAGCATCTTACACTTCCGCACAGTGGCCATTACGCTCAAATAGGTCGTGAGTTCCACCCTGACCGTGCCGGCGTTATTTTGAGGGGAATAATATGTAAAAGCGCTCGTTTAGTTAGTTTAGGCTCACCTTCTATGCCCCGGGGCAAACTTTTTAATAATAATAAAAAAAGCGCCCAAGGCGGTCAAAATTATTCCGGAGTTCTCCGGTACGGAGCGCCTCATAATGTGATCGTGGCTTTGGCGAGAGCCACAGAATTTAGTTTAAGTGTTGTCACAGTAAGAAAAGAACAAAAAGTTTCGGCTTTAACAGGTACAGGTGGTGTGAGACCTGACTCAATGGTATGTGCCATAAGTCTTGCTGCTTCCCGCAGTATTAGTTGGACTAAAAATTCCCTGATAGTCCGAGTCTTGAGAAAGTGGCGCCATCCGGTGGTGAACAAGGAGAGATGCACGACTTTCTCTTCCTCTTACCTATCTTACCTTTCGCTTCTTACCGTATGGCTTCGTTGAAATCCTTGCAAGTCTGTACATTTGTATGCTTGTACACTCTGTGGGCAAATACTTAAGCCGTACCAGCTGTTAGGGACGATGTCCGGCTGACCTTTATGCTTTTGCAGTTGCGTTTGTAAGATTGCTTGTTCGGTTTGTTTGAAAGAGTGACATAACAGTTAATAAATTGAAGCTTGCTCAGGCTGATTCCTATGTTTCATGGTATGGTCAGTTTACGTGGTCTTGGTGCACATTTCTTTAATTCGCTCGAACACTAATCCCACCCTTCCCTACACCTGGGGGAGCGGAGCGCTCCGCCACAAGTGACGCGCCCTACACTATGGCCACTGCTGGTAACCCGCATCAAATTCATTTATAGAACCAGACATATGAACTCATCGCCTAGACTAGGGACTCGGCTGGAGTCCGTCAAGAGTAATTAAGAAACAAAGCTTAAATATATATATATATATGTATATATATATATATATAGGAAGCAGGCAATATATTTGAGGGTTCAAAGAACAAGCCGCATTTACTGGCCTATGTGGACAGCCTTCCTTCTTTACACGTAGAACTGGTGTTGCTATAGCCATTTCAACTGCAAGATTGCCTGCGAATGCGATTCTTAATTCAGAATACGTACCTTTTAAGAACGTCAGCGCGCTAGAAAACGGTTCAGCATCAATGAAGAACATTGGTCTGTCCTGGAAAATTTTCGATGGTTTGATGAAGCACTCCTTGATCATATCGGTATCGGTGAGGACCATGTGGGGTTTGTCGCCCATGTAGATGCCGAATACTTTGCCATATTTTGCGATCCACTCGTGCATCACCTGCATTTATAACATCAGTATTAGGAAGCTGTCAGCAGATTACCTAAGGCAGCTTGCAGCGGACTGGCTTAAATGTGCACCTGGAGGTTTAGAGCTGTGTTTAATTACATACCGTAAGAACCACAACCTGCTGAACGCAGAAGTAAGCTGCAGATTTGAGACAACCTCAAGTACACATATTGCATAAAATGTCTAGCCATATCTTCGGTAATTAAGGGCGATGATTAACTTTGTGCTTGCTAACTGTACTCCTTATACGCATGATAGTACCTTTCCTAGATGTTCAAGTGACACTTGTCTTTTCGCCCACTTTCATTTCACTTCTCGCTGTTATTTAAACATTTCAAATAAACGTATTACGCATAATTTTCCTCGTGCTTCACGTCCCTTCGTTGTCTGTTTTGGTTCGTGTAACTTACGTAATACTAAGCCCTCGGGTCTCTCCTTATATCCTGCTTAGAGGAGAACGGTAACATTTACCGGCCAGATAATATGTTTTCTCTTCAACTCTAGGTTATTATGGTTGCAGGCGGACGTTGGTTGCTACGCCTAGAGATTAGCATGAGTCATAAGAGCTTTTTGTTATGTCTAAGAACTTTCTGAATAATTCCAGAATGTCGTAGCTCTTTTGTAAACGCAGTAATTGAAGATATTTGGGGAAAGCGGAATCGTAAGAAGAAATTAAAGAGACAATAAACTGCGCACCGATTCTTGGTATTCATGACACACAAATGCCAAGGTTGAAAGGCAAGAGCCAAAGGTTAATGAGACCCGAGATCACTTTTTATATGGAGACAGCGTGGGGAATAAATTTTAAATAAATGTAAAGAGAAGTAAAGGACACCTTGGATAATTGCGGTAAGATCTCTAGATTAGGCGTATTGTTTCATTTTTTTTAAAATAAAGCAGCAAGCTCTCGTAGGCATTTACCGGACGACGTTGTTAGGAAGTAGTCAACCTGTCCAACCAACCTGTGGCCCTTCCCGCCCTAAAAAAAAGCATCCGGAAGATTTCAGGTTGCCCCTTGCTTACGCTTATCAGGCTTTATAGAAGGAGAATGCAGATGGCATTGACCACGAGCCGTCTGCCTGAACTTCTGAGTAAATGTCTGGGTCAGGCAACGTGCAGCCTGTTTACCAAAGCTCTCTATTCCAGCAGGTGACTGCAGTGCCACCGCGTGAAAGGTACGGGAAGCACACTGAGCCGTAAACTAATTAAAAGGCACGCCTGCGCCTTAGAAATCAGGATTGGTTTATGTACGCCCTGTACCTGCAACGCGACCATGCCTAGTAGCTCCTTCGCAATGCTAGTTGCAAATCGCGCGTCCATTCGCATTTGACCAATGAAAACATTGTGCCTTGATTTTATACATTGACCAATGAAAACATTGTGCCTTGGCAGCACCTCTAGGACACCAAAGCGGCAACGGTCATACCAAAAATATTAAAACGGACGGTTCCTTAGGTTTGGGTCTCGTCTTTGGGGGCTGCCCAACTACAAACCGCCTCATGCAGTCTGTCTTTTTGGCGATGCTGCTTGCATTATTTCGCTATCCGTCGGATGCCCTGGCGACCCTTTGCTGACCGCCATATTTAAAAAAAAGATAAACAAATTATGTGGTTTGCGTGACAAAGCCACGATCTCGTTAGGGAGCACGTTGTAGTGGCGGACGCCGGATTAAGTTCAACCACCATATGTTGTTTAACGTGCGCCTAAAAATCAAAGTACATAAGTCTTTCTGCACTTCATCCCCATCGAAATACGACCGCCTTGTCAGCCAAATTTTAATCTCATGTGCTATCCTGAGGACTCCGTTTGCCTGTTTCTAGGAGTCTTCGCGTTGTAAACGCGAAGACTCATAGGTAAAGGCCTCTGCGTTTGCGTTTACTAATAAGCATAGAAAAGACTGAGTGCCACGTCGGTCACGTCGTCTTACAGTAAGTAACTAAGGTAAGTAAAGACAGTGAGGTAAGTTACAGAACGAGTTACAAAACCACCACTTTTCCGTATCCTTTATGCTTTCAACTTCTTTCGTTGGCCGATCCTAGAGATAGCGCAGCCTAAATAGAGTGAATCACTGATTGCGATAACAAGCTTTAGCGTCGTGCTTGGTGTTCGGGCGTCGTTCTAATGCGCACGTGATATACGCGCATGCGCCAAGGTGTCTGGCACAAGTAAAAACTTGACCACACCGTGAAGGTTCTGTAACAACATCACACACCACTACGCTGCCCGTAAAGAGCCGTGTTCGTTCCGCACTGTTCCGCATATTTAATAATCTGAAAAGGTTCAACACCAAAGGCTCGCGCTGTAAGCGTTATGTATCACGAAATATTTTTTGGACTGCAATCCTCAAAATTCCGAGGAATAACTTAGCGAAAGGTGTAAATACTGGTATGTGCAACTTTCGTGATAGAATAGTTTCATAGAATATCGCGCATATACAGAATGGCATACAGCATGGCATGGCATGTAGCATACATATACTTAATGAACGCGGAGCGTCACATTAACGCCGATGGCGAGGACGACGGTAATAATTCGCCGGGAGTGTACACATAACTGCTATCACAATCGTAAAAATGATCTAAGTAGACATAATAATGGCGGAAAGCCTGTGTTATTGGCTGTTCACTCGAAGCGTAATCAACTCACGAGCGCCTTAGTGCGTTCTTTTTGCACGGGCACTCCAGCGATGTGGGTTACGTTTTCTTGTCCCTGCATGTCTAAAATATTGGGCACAACAGTCGCACGACAAACATCACTGTCAATGTTACATTGCACGTGAACCTACTAACTTCAGCCATCAGCCTTCCGCTTAAAACCTAATTCAGGAAATTAAGAAAGTAAACAGGAAAAACTAAAGGACCCCATTGGCGAGTACTGTGACACGTCGGGCATCGTAGCCCAGCTTGGCCGCCACCGGTAAAACGTGAAGGTCCAGGGATAGACCACCATGTGGAAGATCAAAGAGAAATAACCATATCCCAACCCTCGTTCGGTCTCTCCGTGTGCGAAATAAACGAATAAGAGAGAGAAAAAAAAGAAACCATTCATGATTGACTGCAATATGGGGCTCAACCCGACCAAAATAAAGGAATAATGGTTGCGAATGTAGGTACAGACTACTGGCTGTATCAATTCTGCAAATGCAACGCGTACTGAAACTCATTAACTAAGAAGTTAGTTAATGAACCTTAACGTAGTTGCAGACAAGAGCAACTTTGTAAATATTGCATGTTGGAGCTATCACAACTATATACCCTGGTCGGAACTACTCGATGAGGTGGCCCATTACGTTAAAGAGGAATGAAAACGCGTAATGAATAACTGTCATATTTATGCTAATGACATATAAATTATTGAATAGCTTTTTTACGAATAATTTAGCGCCAAGGTTAGAATTGTGCTTTCTGCCACACGCAACTTCAAAAATAAGTTGGTGCAGATAAAAAAACACGTGCTTCATATATAATTATTTTCCACACATATGTGCCCTTTACTTACTGCTGTGATCTTTGCCGGTGGGACACCCTACACAAAAGTTTGTATCTACTACGGACAGTTGGTCCACTGGCTGCATGCCTTCTGCAAAGGGCGTAGAAGTTGACTTGCTTTCTGGACTATAGCAGAGGTACAGTGTAATAGTGTAACGAGCCTGCGTTTTCTGGATGAAACCGGGAGAACCGTTGAAACTGAGAAGACGTACCGTAATACCAATTGCACAGGATATAACATTGTCGTAGGGTGAGCCTTAGAGTGCATGACAAGCTCAGAACTTGGAAATCTTGAAATGATATGGTAAAAGCGTCAGCGCATGTGGGCATGTGGTCGTTGGTACAAAAGGTCAACACGACATTAAGCGCCGTCGTTACTTGAAGGGAGAATGAGGAGAAACACATGTTTGCACTGACGGAGTATATTCAAACCATATATGCTTTTTGATTATCAATAAAGTCGGAATTATTAATAGAAAAAGTGAACTTTAAAGTCAGTGAATTTAACCCTTAGGCAACAGTGCTTGTGGCTACAGTGTGACGTCACAAGTTTCTAGGCCTCTTTAGATGTGCATTAGACGCTTTAGCGCAGTTAAAGTTTTGGCAAGGTGCCAGATTGTGCAGTGCATCAAAGAAACGCGTTATTTCTTATTAGTAGAGAGTTAAATACTCTCCACAAATGTGTTCACTATGGAGAAGGCAGCAGGGAGTTTGTTAGAGAAGAAGGCGGTACTGTCATTACCCGCTTTTTTTCTTACTTAGTACCTGGTTTACAAACCGCCACTCGCTGTCAACTTGATCGTGTCATTACTGGTTGTATGTATACTTTCTGTATAAATTTATATTGCTTGCTATTTCTCATTTTCTCTTAAAAATGCGTGTGTTAGCAACTGCTTGAACTTGTCGAGAAGTAGCTACGATGGTATGTTTCACTCACCAGTAACCTAAAGAGGCAAACTTTACGCAGGACATTCCAAACTGCTCTAACATTCTGCACTCCTTTCTTGAGCAAGGGAGTTTTTGCATCCTCGGTATGTAGGTTGTCCCAGCTAACGTTAGCCACAATATTAAAACAAAACAAAAAGGAAAGAAAGCATGGTGCAAGATGCTATTATAAGAACAACGGTGTGCGGTCGTCAAAATCTGACGACTGAACATAGTAGGTGTTATTTGTATGTGGCACTGTGTTTCTGTCTTCATTACTTTTTTATATAGCTTGGATAACGTTAGCTGGGACACGATATATTAAACAGAAGCCCGTCTGAAAGGTACAGCACCATTGTTCGTCCTTTGGAGCTTGTAGACTAAACACCTATAGCTTACAATGTTGCCGAATAGGGCCCGAAGTAGCATGGTGTGGTACACTGACCATCATTTTCATGTTATAGCTATTTTGGCTATCCTCCTGTTGTTAACGCGACGTCGCGGATGAAGGTATCGGAAGTTTCGTGCTCTTGGAGGCGCCGCCTGCTTTACTGGAACAGCAGAATTGCGACTCGAAATTTTAACTTCGCTTGCGGTACGCCACTTTCCCATTTTCCAGTTTCAGATAGATAGATAGATAGATAGATAGATAGATAGATAGATAGATAGATAGATAGATAGATAGATAGATAGATAGATAGATAGATAGATAGATAGATAGATAGATAGATAGATAGATAGATAGATAGATAGATAGATAGATAGATAGATAGATAGATAGATAGATAGATAGATAGATAGATAGATAGATAGATAGATAGATAGATAGATAGATAGATAGATAGATAGATAGATAGATAGATAGATAGATAGATAGATAGATAGATAGATAGATAGATAGATAGATAGATAGATAGATAGATAGATAGATAGATAGATAGATAGATAGATAGATAGATAGATAGATAGATAGATAGATAGATAGATAGATAGATAGATAGATAGATAGATAGATAGATAGATAGATAGATAGATAGATAGATAGATAGATAGATAGATAGATAGATAGATAGATAGATAGATAGATAGATAGATAGATAGATAGATAGATAGATAGATAGATAGATAGATAGATAGATAGATAGATAGATAGATAGATAGATAGATAGATAGATAGATAGATAGATAGATAGATAGATAGATAGATAGATAGATAGATAGATAGATAGATAGATAGATAGATAGATAGATAGATAGATAGATAGATAGATAGATAGATAGATAGATAGATAGATAGATAGATAGATAGATAGATAGATAGATAGATAGATAGATAGATAGATAGATAGATAGATAGATAGATAGATAGATAGATAGATAGATAGATAGATAGATAGATAGATAGATAGATAGATAGATAGATAGATAGATAGATAGATAGATAGATAACATTCAGCAAGTAGATAAGGTGGAGATGTTAGCCACATGTATGGCGTAATTTAACTTCTGAACGGGCGAAAGTACTACGTGTGATAAGAATAACTCGATAGAAGTGCTAATTAGGATAAAAAACGTTGTGGAGGACGCTATCTCATACTTAAATGCAAGATTGAAGAAGAAAAATAAAGCTTGAACGCATGCACAATATCAGTGCTCTAAGGATAGGCTGAACGAAGGTATAAAGATATTCGCACATGACATAACGCCCTGCTTGCAATATATGGAGAAGCTCACGGTCCAGTGCGACTCCCTTGTGAGAGCGAAATCGAGTGGGCAACTGTGATAAAAATATCGACGGATATCCTTGAAATGCTGCAATACCGCTTTTAGAAAATTGTTTGAAAAAGAATGGAGGCTCATAACCTGTATGCGATCCCGCTTGAGCTGCGTCCAGTTTCCCCAGAACAGGTCCGGTTTGGGGCCGGGCACTCCAAGCCGTTTGAAAAAGCCATGCTGGTGACGGCGTTCGATCACCCACAAAATGAACCAGGAAACCGCACCTAAAGACACTAATTGTAAAACGCTGTAGAAGAGCTCCCACGAAACCATGTTGCTCACAATTTGGTGTAAGTGCGTCAGGAGCACATTGCCTTCTGAAAAGAGTAATGCAGTGGTAAAAGCTATTTATAAGGGAGGATGACATGCACTACCACTACAGAATGTACTTTGCTCTGGTGAGTGTGTTTCCTGTATAGATTCCCCAGTCATATGGCCTGCTGGCGCATGACAATTTAATTTTGCAGTGAGCGGTACAGCTGTTCTAGTTTCGTCCAGCGGACAGCTATGTGATTGTCGAGCGGCCAGACTTAATTATTGCAATGATGTTTGGGACGGAGTGAAGCGAGTTCAGAGTAATTATGCTCTTTTAATGCGAACAGAATTCGTGAGCTAGGGAACGGGCTGAACGTATCTGCCCGTTCTCAAGAATTCGAAAGGACTTTTATGCAACCTAATGAATTGTTCTGTGGTGTAGGGAATCGAGCTGCTGCTTATATAAGACTAAGACCCGCGAACGAACGAATATTTCACGGCCACCTTTAATGACAACAACTCACTGTAAGCTAGGAGCTGAAGTATAGCAATCTGTGCGATTTGTATGTGATGACGTCTTCATTGATAGAGGGCTAAACGACAGCAAAAGATGTAGACTCCAATGCACTGGTCTTGCTACTAAATCTTTACTTACAGTAATACACGCACACCACCTAATTTCTTGTGCAGACTTTTTTTTTAAATCGGCTATTAGACATATCCCTTTTCTTCTTTCCAGATGGTTTACCTTTCAAGAGGCAGCCATTATTGCAGAATAAAACTAAATGTTGACAGAGCTAATAAAAAGTATTTAGTCAATTTTTAATTACTCAATATAGGGCACGTGTTCTATGGTTATCAAATTCAAGCGTAGCACTAGTGAAGGTATCTTTAGTTCAGCGCTAAAACCAGCACCACTTTCGAGAGTTCTGTTCTTGAAACGTGCTACGAGATACCTTGTTGTTTATTTAAAAAATTAATTTTAATGACGTTTATGTAGAAGGCGGCGCTAGTCGTAGGGTTCCTGCTGAGCAGATATCACCACTGCTCATCTTCGGTGCCGCAAACATTAGATGTTTCCTAAAGTAGGTAATTAAAAAGACAATGACTTTCTTTAATTAGCCAGCAGGACATTGTTGCCTGTTGTGCAGTATTGCGCGCTAACAAAGCAATCAACAAGACCACGTCGAAATCTGTTATGCGCTCCATGTGGTTCATAAATAAATATTTGTTCGAACTACAGAAAGAAAAAGAAAGTAAAGAGGAACCACACATGGTATACTTGCAGGATCAATGCACACCAGTAAACTGTGAAAGTACCCGATTCCTTTCGCTCTGAAACCTACGCATGCGACCTTAGCCTTAGGGTACATCAAAGTCGGTATTAGAGAATGAAAGCACACAATGGGTTCGTCAAAAATGGAGCGTGTACAAGTATAAAACTACCTCACCAATTATAAATATATCAATTCCTTTCGAGGCATGGATACTGACGGCTAGCTGACACATACGTCGTATCTTGTCTTCACATAAAGAGTTTGAATTATTTATCTAGTTAGCTGCTCTTTTTACAACATTATTTTATGCATCTGGATGTACCAACAACCTTAGAGGAAGGCAGCCCCAATTTCCAGAAAGCTGCTTCTTTCAAAAGGTTGCGTTTAGGATTTCAGATGTCTTAAACTTACGAAATGGTTTAAATGTTGCGCGGATATTGTTATATAGTTTAAATGATTGACCACATGTAGGGCTCCTGAACAGTTTCCTAAGGAATGTTTTTTTTTTCTCGCAAAGGCTGCACTTCAGTCACACTTATTTGGCCTCGCGTAAAGATTTGCCATGCGTCCGGCCTAACTTCGCAAAAATAATTTCGGTGGTTTTTCATGTTTTAGTAGAGCAGCGGCCTAAATTCTGTGTTGTTCATATAGCATGTAACGCGCCAGGTCGCTTCCAAGCGCCATTTACTGCTAAGGTCGTAATCACTTCACACAATTTGAACTTTTCCTACGCACAAAGAGATGTGAGCACTCGGAAAAAGAAATGTTATACAAAAGTATCATCGATTTCTTTTCCGGGCTCACACAGTAGGAAGAATACTTATCGCTCACGTTTACGCAATAAAATAGAGCGTATTGATGAAAATCATGCACACATTAGGCGTGTGTCGCGCTGTGTCTATAAACATTCAGGTGACAAATTGTTTTATCCAGTTTGCGTAACATTTTTGAATGTGGTGTGCTGCATCTCCATCCTTTGTTGTTCAGAAAGCCCACCGCCACATGCGTCACTTCTCACGGGAACTGGATCGAACCTTTCACGGATAATAAACGACAGGGTTTATCTGTCGACAGGGAGTACAGTTTTGGTAACACTCTAATTCATAATGACAAGGAAAAACAATCTTTAAAAGCCACGTCGTGTACCTCACCTGGTATGTCAATGAACTGTCTGAATCAATACACAAGACATAGTTTGTCGTTGGCTTTAATGAATGAATGTTCGATGTTTAATGGCGCAAGGGCCAGGTATGGACAAAGAGCGCCATGCTAGTATTAATGAGTTCGCAATGTACTGATGGGTGCTGTGAAGTTAATGTGACGTGGTTGTAAAGGAGTCTAAAAGTGTTGGTGTAAATTGCATAAAATCTACGCGTAATAAAATCATGGCAATGATTATTGACGTGTACTATGAACACTAAAAGGCATTGGAAAAGAATGAGGCAGTATACAAAATATATGAAATGCTAAAATTGCCTAGAGCACTGCTGCCTCGCCAGAGCCCTTGAAACATAAGGGCCTAGAGGCATGTGCTATAGGAAACAACTATCACAGCGGCATCCTCTGAAGAGAGGAGACGCTACGAATTTGTGGGGCTAATAACATGTAATACAACATCTTTCAGGAAACCTAGGACTGCGCTGGTGTCAAAAGAGCGGTTCTGGGCCGAGTAACATTACAGGATGAAGGGGGATGTGCTGCCGGTATGCTAAGGGAAAATGTTTCTTTCTCCCAAATTCGGCTTCACGACACTCCAGGAGGACGTGGAGGACGGTCAGCCCCTCCTCTTCCCGCATCTACCACAGGTTGGAGGCTCATTTCTAGTGAGTAAAAAGTTATGGGTGCCAAATGTGTGTCCTATTCTTATACGACAGAATATGACATCTGTTCGGCGGGATAGTCTTGCAGAAGGCCAAGAACCTAATTGTCGCTTTATTACGTGCAGCTTATTATTTGTTTCCAAGTCCCACAAGCATTGCCAGTAGTTTCGCAGTTTCCTTCGTAAGAAGGGCTTCAGATCAGTGACAGGGACTGGAGCGGTATGATTAACAGCATGGGATGCAATTGATGTGGCCATCTGGTCCGCTGGAACGTTACCCTCGATGCCCCTATGGCCACGCACCCAGCATATAATCACATGCTGGTTTGATATATACGCCTTACACAGGACAGAATAGAGTTCATTAATTACTGGATTTTTGTGTTTACAGAATGACATCAAGGCTTTCACAACACTTAGGGAGTTCATATATATAACTGATTTTTGGAGTTTTGATTTACTTATATCCTTCACAGCCGACAATAGTACACGGGCCTCAGCCGTAGATATACTTGTTTCAGGGTGCAGTACACCGTATTCTGAGAAGGATGGACCCATGGCTGCGTAAGACGCCCCGGCATGCGACTTAGAAGCGTCTGTGTAGTGCTCTGTGCACCAGTACTTGTACTAGAGCTCTAAGAAATGCATTTTAATATATGTCTCTGGCGCATGTTTAGTAATCGACATTAAAGGGAACGACAACCAATTTTCATGGTACACACTTCTTCTAGTGCAGCGGGAAGCTTACTGGCCAGAGCCGGTAACGCTGAAAACGCCGTGGAATATTTTTTATTGGGATTTTTCGATGTGCAGTGGGGATGAAGTCGCTCTCTGGAAGCATGCTGAAAACTGTGATAGGTGAGCGCGATAGCGATTATAGGCCAGCATTAGTGGGAGGCGGACGACAAGTGCGGCCGTAGGTGTGAGAAAGTATTATTTTTTTCATGGAGTCGATGTTCCTGCGGTTCCTGTTTTCCAAAGGGGTAAAGTACTTGTGCGATGATTGCCACGCGTTTTTGCCGTTTCCTGTCCAACTGCTTTGGTATTTGACTAATGAAAACGAAACCAAGCAAGCGCATAGAAAACGAAACGACGCTTTTACACGTGATGCGCGGTTCGTGTTGCTGTAGCCAGGCAAGCGTTTCTGATTTCCGATGTCGTCTCTCGAAGACCTGAGCGAGCTGGAACAAATGATTTTAGCTCACACGCGTGCTCAGAATTTACATCCTTACGAAGTAGCACCCGAACGTGATGCTTCTATGGACGAAAGTTGCAGCGGAAGCGACAAATCCGACTTGTACGATGGACCACTGACCCCGCCACAAGCAGCGTGCCTGGAGAATGCCGATTCGTAAAGGCCCGCTCACACTAGGCCAACGCGACACCGATTTCGGCCTGCCGACTGTCGGCGACAGCGTTTTTTCCTTCCTGTTGGCGCCTATGTCACACTGTGCCGACGCCGACAATCTGCCGACGGTCGGCGGAGAGCTCGGCGTCGGTGCAGTGCGACAGAGGCGCCGGCATGAAAGTAAAAAACGGACCCATTTACGGCCCAACTCGTCGATGAGATCTTGTATCACAGGAAGATCATAAAACTCTGGTCACTTGCAAACTCACGCTATACTCGCGCGCGTACAACAGCACGTGCGCCGCCATGCATGTGGGACGACGCAAGCGCCGGTCGCTAGCATGGACTTTCTTTACTTCATAATACGCATAGAATAAAGCCGCAAGTGTCTCATAATATACTAACTGCAATTTTAAGCAATACTTGTATACTGTAATTAATGACAGTCGACTTACGTACAGTAATCTCTTGACAGCATTTCGAAGTATCGAGATTTCACCGCCAGGCCTCGCCACTTACTGATTTTTCTGACTCTTTGCCAATTTAAAATTATATTTCCTTCTTAAATCCTAAACAGCGTTCTGGATTGTATCACGATAAATCATGGTCATTTCATTTTCATCAACTTCTCACAACAGATTTTGGCCAGTTGCCGGTACCTTTGAGAGAAAGAAATGGTGCTGGGAAGGTCATGTAATGCGCAGGTTAGATAACCGTTGGACCTATAGGGTTACAGAATGGGTACCCAGAGAAGGGAAGCGCAGTCGAGGACAGCAGAAGACTAGGTGGGGCGATGAAATTAGGAAATTCGCGGGCGCTAGTTGGAATCGTTTGGCGCAGGACAGGGGTGATTGGAGACCGCAGGGAGAGGCCTCCGTCCTGCAGTGGCCATAAAATAGGCTGCTGATGATGATGCCAACTTGGAACACTGGGTATGTGCCACTCGGTCTGTGATGCTTTTTTGATTAACTCCTTTCACGCGACCTTCGGTAAGTAGGTATGTGCCGCTGAGAATGTACTGCTTTACAACCTACGTCACAAGGGTCCACCAAGGACAATAAGGCGATGTTTTATATGGCTGTGCCACAAATGCACTGGGTGTGTAGGTGTAGGTCCTTTGGAATACATGCACGGTGCCGCTTTTCAGTGAACGACTTTGCGGCCAATGCTTCAGCGAACTGCGTCATGAATGCGTTGAGTATGTGCCGCTCTTCCATGAACCTCTCGCCAACTTGTGTAACTGAACATGTGCCACTGGTTAAGCGGTAAGCGAGCTAGCAATTCTTAGCATTAGCAGGCACCGGCACGCCGCGCTTGTCGTATCGGAGGCTACGTGCCGTCTTCTTGGCAGCGCCACTAGATGGCGCAGAGTGTCCAGAAAGAAGCGTGAGAGAGGACCTCGGTTGCCGCATGGTGCGTTTCGCGGAGCGCTTAGCTTTGCCGATGCTACGTGCAAGCTTCGCGGCGGCGACACTAGATGGCGCCGAATGTGCTCAAGGAATGCGTTGAGTGTGTGCCGCTTTTCAATGAACCCCTCGCCGAGCATGTTTTATTAGAACGTGAAGATATCTGCCTTGCGGTCGATTTAGGCATCTCTGGCCTCCTTGAAGCCCTTGGGTTCAGCGATAGCAAGGGGAAAGTAAACATGTCCGCTATAGGAGATTAGTAAGAGGTGATTTGAAGATTGAAGGAAGAAAAGTAGGGGAACAACAAGCGACGGAGGCGTACAAGAGCAGTTCACAATACGGGTTCAGAAACTTTGGTTTCGGTAATTCATCGTGGGTGTTTTTTTCCTTTTCTTCTTCTTTAACATTGGTAGGGCATTTAGCAATATAATAACAAAAGCTTGGTGGCGCATCCCACCGCCTCTTTCCAAAGGGGACGCTCATAACATCGATCAATCCATCGATGCGAATCGCGAAAGAGGAGTACCGCTGCATCACACGCTTCATACATGACTGATTTCAATGGTGGAAATAAGTTATGTCGCTACATTGATTCATTGTTAAACGCATTACTGTCGACAGTCATCGTGAGGTGCGTTTTGCCGATTTTTAATCCGAAAGCATTATATGCCAGTTACGTGAAAATGCGGTGTTCTCGTCGGCGGAGTGACCCAAATATGGTACCAAAAATGGCTTACGGCACAAAGTGTAAGTAAGTTTCAGAAATGCTCGGAGCGACGTCGAATTTACCATCCAGGCGGCAGTAAACAAACCAAATTATTGGCTTTGAAAAGAAAAATTCGTACATTTGGGTCTGGGTGGGAATCGAGCCCGGACCTCCGTGGTGTTAGACGAGCACGCTTCCTCAAGCGTGACGGCGGCTCGACGGTTCGGGCTGGCTAAAGGTTTGCCTAGGGCGTCATTGCAGACATCACGTCGCAGCTATCTAGCTGATTAAAGGTGTGGCCTAGTGCGTGCGCCATTGCGCACGTGACGGTGCAGCCAATAAGAAGAACGTCATGAGTGTATGGAATGAATGCATAAAATCGAAGCACTTCACCAAATGGTCAATAATGCTTTCGCATTCCCACACGGAAGCACTTTTGCGTGTCTCTGCCGATTTTTTTTTCTTATAGAAAGAATAAAAAGCGTTCAAGGAATGCATTACCATTGTTAAGTGGTTTCGAAGGGGTCGCAGAAGGCAGCACGGCTATGGTCGCATCTTTCGCGCGGTTTCGTGCACCTAAAGGTGGCCACACGTTTGGCAATCCCGCAACATGTACTTGACAACGTGGCATTCGCAATCCGAAAAATTCCGAAAATGTGAAGACAGTGCACCCGCATCAGTTCCTTAATAGAGTGGAATATTGATGCTTTTATGGTCCGTAGATGAGAATTCCGGAAGCTACGAAGAATCTGTAGCGCTGTATGGAATTGTGTTTTTGTGCGTGTTTGTGTTTTGGCAACATTCAGTTTGTAGATATACGTACGGTCTGCATTGCTCATGTATATTCACGGCGTTATAATGATACAACGCAATGCACAGTGCCGTGTCTCACCTTTACTGTATATATCTCCACCTAATATGTAACAGGATGTCCCCATTTAGCCATGTGCATCGGGAGTGCCTTCTGAATAAGTACACTTATGCTTGTATTTGTTTACGAGTAAATATACTGAAATAAGCTTTGCCGTGCAACTATATAGCCACAGAGCTACAAGGGCGGGTCCTTGAAAATCAATTTTAGGGCATTTCAACTTTCAAAATCTCGGCTGGTGTTAATAGTTATTTGCCGTTCTGAAAATTAGGATGTTTCATGTTTAGCTAATGTATAGCTAATGACTGCATAACTGTTTGGTCTGTATAGTGGAATGGCCTATTGAGTGAGTTTGTCAGGCGGGTGTCCTCCAGGGGTGTCTTGGGCTATGATGGTTTATATTAGTTTAATAGTTTTAATATCTAATAGTTGATGCATTCATAAGGAATGTACAAAAAAACTCGGAGGGCGGCGCGGTTGCAATACGTGACACTAGGGAACGTACTGCTAGCCAAAATTTATACGAAGCCATTGCTACAAGCAATACCGCCTGACGGCGACTTTCGAAATGCCTGCCATTTCTGCCTACCGATGCTGTCCCGTCGTCATTCACGCAATCACTGCTTTAAGCAGCTGCCGCGCTGCCATTCCATCGGGTGGTGGTGGTAAAAACGTTTATTTCCTCTGAAAAGAGGGAGTTACATGGAGGGTGCTCTGGAGTCAGGCTTAGTGCCCTTCCCCTCACAAACACTAGGTGGAGTCCCTAGTACGGGACCCCAGTGGCTTCCGCTGCCGCCATAGCTCGTTCGACCATCGCCTTTTGGGCTTTCAGGTCGCAACAGGCGAGTAGGGTCGCCTCCCAGTCCTCCCGGGTGGGGTTTGGGTGTGGAGTAAAAGCAGGGTTGGAGGGGCACGCCCACACCATGTGGTAGAGGTCCGAGGACCTCTCCCCACAGTGCGGGCACTCCCCGGAGAAGGCAGGGTCAAAGTGCTTTAGCGAGGCCGGGCACATCATGGTGTTCGTGACAAGGCGGAGGAACAGGCGTTCCTCCGCTCTCGTTAATCCTTTACACGGGTGGGGGTACAGTTTATGTCTATCTTTGTATAATTGTGTTATTTCTTTGTAAGTGTAGGTCGGCGTGGCTTCCGCTACTTCTTCAGAGGAGGCGGGGGACGAGGTTGCCCGGTTAGAGAGCGCGCGGGCGGCTGCATCTGCTGCCTCGTTTCCTCCTAGCCCCGAGTGGGCCGGAGCCCAGACTATGAAGCGGTGGGATGGACCTCCTACGTACGAGCTATTTTGCAGTAGCCGGTAGGCCAGGTACGGGACCCAGCCCTGTTGGACGTTCCGACACGCCCCTCGCGAGTCGGTTATGATTGTCTTGGAATCGGAGTGTGTTGCCGCTAAAGCGATGGCGACTTCCTCTGCTTGAGTGACGCTTCGGGCTTTGAAGGTGAGCCCGTTCACCGTTTTGGACTCGTGGATCACTGCCGCCGTGTACCACCCGCCATGGTGCGGGCCGGATGCGTCCACGTAGTATACCCCGGGTTTCCTTCCGTAGTGGTGAGCTAAGGCCTCTGCCCTGGCCCTGCGTCTACCCTCGTGGTCGTCCCTGGACATCTTAATTGGGAGTGGTCTTACGTGCAGGGCGTAACGCCATTCCTGAGAGAGTCTTACTCTCTCCTCGGTTAGAGTCGTGTGTTCTATGTGCAGACGGGCCAAAAGGCGGCGTCCTGATGGCGTCTGCGATAATCGCGTGTATTGACCTGTGAGGTGGGCTTCTCTAAGTTCATCGAAGGAGTTCGTCATGCCCAGACCTTGGAGTCTCAGGTTAGACGTGGTTATCGGGAGGTCGAGGGCCTTCTTCGCCATTTTGCGTATTATCACCTCGATGATGTTCTGGTCGTGTTTGTTGAGGCGGAGATAGGGGGTCGAGTACAGGATTCTGCTTGTTACAAAGGCATTGGCCAGCCGCAAGGCGTCTTTGCTTCGCAGTCCCCCTTTCTTGTTCGAGACTCTGCGGACCATTCGGCCCACCTGATCTCCCACCTTCTTTAGTTTGTCGAGCGTGGTCGTCGCCAGCCGACGCTGGTGGATGAAAAGACCTAGGACTCTAATTTCTTTTCTTTCGGGTATCGGTTCCGATCCAAGTCTCAATTCTATCTTGTTTGTGCATTTTTTGTTGGGGCGAATGTGCACGAATTCGGATTTTTGAGGGGAGCAATGAAGGCCACATCTTTTCGCGTACTCGTTCGCCGCGGTGGCCGCCTCCTGCAGGCTGGCCTCCATTTCACCGAGAGAGCCCTGCGTGGCCCAAATGGAGATGTCGTCCGCGTACAGCGCGTGTTGCACACCCGGGACTTTCTCCAAGTGGACCGGCAGGTTCTTCATTGCCAAGTTGAAAAGCAAGGGGGATAGCACCGCTCCCTGTGGCGTCCCTCTCGTGCCTAATAGAAAGGGGCCGTGTTCCGCGTTCTGGATCCTCACGTAGGCCTGTCTGTCCGTGAGGAAGCGTTTTATATACTCGAAAGCGTTCCTGCCGCATCCCGTCTCTGATAGGTGTGTGAGGATCGCCTCGTGTGTCACATTATCGAAGGCTCCCTTCAGATCTAGGGCCAGCACTATCTTATCCCCGTTCGGATGTTCGATCGGGTTTAGTACCTCCCTGCTGAGCTGCAGCAGGATGTCCTGAGCCGATTTATTTGGCCTGAAGCCGTACATCGAGTCGGCGAAGACTCGCTTGTTTTCTAGGTACTCAGATAGTCTGTCTCTGACCATAGCTTCCATCAGTTTGCCCACGCACGAGGTGAGAGAAATAGGTCTTAGGTTATCCGTATCTATGGCCTTGCCCGCCTTGGGGATGAAAGTTATCAGCGCCGTCTTCCACTCCGTGGGAAATGGAGCTTCGCCCACCCAAATCGAATTAAAGTGTTCTAGGAGGGATTCGTATGTGCGGTCCGGCAGATTGGCTAGGAGTTTTACCGAGATCCCGTCCCTTCCTGGCGCGGTCCCGCGTTTCATCCTCGCTAGAGCGGCCTTGAGTTCGTATATTTTGAAAGGTTCGTCCAGCTCAGCATTTTGGGCTCCATTGTATCTGTAAGCGTCTCCCCTTGGATCTTGGGTTGTGGTCAGGTACTGGTCCCGAAGCTTCAGTGCAAGCTGGGCCGTATTTCCTTGAAATGCATGTACCGCTCTCTGCAGGTGCTTGTGCGTCTCGGTGCGCGTCTGGTTGGGATCTATGAGTGCCCGGAAGAGGCGCCATGTGTTCTTGCTAGACATCTGCCCAGCGGCCGCGTTGCACCTATCTACCCAGTTCGCGTCCGCGAGTTGCGCCGCGTACTCCGCCGCTTCTTTAGTGATTGCCGCGATCCGAGCTCTTAGCTTTCGGTTATGCTTCTGTCTACGCCATCTTTTGACCATGCTGCGTCTGGCTGCCCAGAGGTGGAGGAGGTGGGTGTCCACGTCCGTCACCGCCTCTGAGAGCTTTACCTGCGTTTCCGTCGAACGCAGGTTGATCAGCAGCTGTTTTGTCCAGGCTTGATATCCCTGCTCCTGGATGGAGCTTACCTCGTATTCCTTTCTAAATTTCGTCCAGTCCGGCAGCATAGTGTGCCCCGTAGGCCTGGTAAGGGGTTTCGTACGGATCGTTATGGTGATCAGGCAGTGGTCACTACCGAGAGTTTCCTCCGTATTCGTCCACTCCACTCGCCTCGCGTTTTTCGTGAAGGTTAAGTCGGGACACGTGTCCCTCTGCACCGAGTTCCCTATCCGCGTGGGGCACGCCGGGTCAGTGTGTAGGGTTAGACCTAACGCGGACGCCGCCTCCGCTAGCTTCCGTCCTCGTATGTCTTCTCGATGATAGCCCCATGAGGGACTCTGCGCGTTGAAATCTCCCATTACTAGTAACGGGTCTCGTCCTGCTTCCCTGATAGCTCTGCTCAGGAGTGTGGAGAAGGTTACGTTTTTTGCTTTAGGTGGGCAGTACACGTTCAGGATGTGTAGCGGCGAATCCTCCTTTTTCAGTGGCAGAAGAGTCACCATCACGTGCGAAAAGCTGGTTTGTAATTCCAGATCTACCAAATTTGCAGTGTAGTTTTTGTGCACAAAGATGCACGTTAGGGGGTCGAGTTGGAACGTTTTGTAGTTTGTGAGGCTCACGTTCCCGCCAGGTTCCTGTATGGCCACTACTGCCGGAGTATGCTCGTACGTAGACAGGTGCATCTGAAGATCCGCTCTCTTAGTCCTCGATTTCAAGCCTCGACTATTCCACTGCGTTAATGTTATGGGACTCTTTTTAGTTTGTCTCGCCATGTTGTATCTGGAGATTGTTGTTATTCTGGAGGGGAAATTGCTCCTGGTGGTCTTCCTCCTCGTCCTCGCTTATCACCCTACGCATCCTGTAGGCTCGGGGAGTCTGGAGTCTCCTCGTGTTAGCGTATTTGCGAACCGTCATCGCTTTCGCTATCTGTTGTGAGACTATGGTGGGAATGGATTCCTGGACCCTTCTCATCATAGCTTCTAGTTTATTTTCAAGACTAGGTTCTGTGTCGCTTTCCATCGCCTCCTCTTGCTGAGGTGGCTGGGGTTTAGCTAGCGCACTTTCTAGTTTGCTCGTTAGCACCGCGATCTGCGCTTTTAGGGCTGCTATCTGGTTTCGTAACTCGGTTTCTACTGGGTTGGGTGTGGGTGGAGAGGAAGGTTTGGGAGGAGGAGGAGGAGAGGCGGTCCCACTCACCTGCCGCATCCCGTTCTGGACTATGCTGGCCCAGGTCTTCTTTTGCTTGGGTTGATCAGAAGTCGACTCCCTGCCAGGTGGAGGGGGCGGGAGATTCCCGCTTCCTCCCTTCTTCTTCTTCTTGTTTTTTGTCTTCTTTTTCCTCCTCCTTTTCTCCTGATTGCTGGGTTGTTGCTGCGCGTTCGTGCGAAATTTCGCCGTGCAGTCTCTGGAGTTCGTGGCGTGTTCGCCGCCACACACCGCACATTTTGGGTTGCACAGGTGAGGGGACCGCACCCCCTCCACAAACGGGGCTAGCGTTCCGCAGAGTCCGCAGTTTTCTTGTCTCGGTGTCGGGCAGGTATCTGGCCTATGCCCCACCGTGCCGCACAAGTTACACGCTGGTATGGTGCGGCGGTACCTTGCTACCGGTATGACTTGCGCGTTGTACAGTACAGCTCTGGGCTTGTACTTGCCTTCGAAGGTGATTCTGGCTTTGTTAGAAGTTCCGAACTTTCGGATCTCCAGGATGGTGCTTTCTCCGTGAAAGCTTTTCACCTTCCCTCGCAGGGACTCGGTGGTTTCCAGATTGGCCACTGTGATGACTCCGTGAATCACGTTGTCTTCGCTCTGTTTTACGTGCCCGCGCAAATGGAGGTCTGCTCCTTCTTGGATTTTTATCGCAAAGTCCCCGACCAGTTTGTCTGCCGCGTGGATGCTCGACGTGCCCACGATGATCAGGTTTTGGTCCGGGGATATTGTGAAGTAAAAGTTGTCCGCTTCGGCCTCCCCGACTCGCTGTCGTAGGGCTAGGCCTAGCTCACCGTGTTGTAAGTTCTTCAAGCTTGTCGCCGTTAATGGTTTGATGATTAGCACCACATCGTCTGGTCTAAATCTGCAGAGAAACTTGGGTTTCCATGCAGCTTTGACTTGCCTTGGGCCTCCGGCTGCGCGCTCATCGGATGCCTTGTCGGGTTGCGCATGGTGGCCTCCGTGAGCTGACGTGGCCTTCCCTTGTGCGCAGGCTTGGAGTTTCTGGGCTCTTGTTTCAAAGGCCCGGATCACATTAGCGTTGCAGGCTTGGTCCCGACTGGTCTGCGGCACAGTTGTCCATGCCATGCCTTCCGGGTCGTAGCCGCGTTGCTGGTTTGCGCTTGCCATGTTGGCTTGGAGCGGCCTCCCCGCCGCCGAACGCCGGCGTTCAGCCTTGAGGCTGCGTCGCGGCGCTATGGCGGATGGGAGGAAAAACGCTTAAAAAGGTCAACAAATCGGCCTACCGGATTGGGAGTGGTCTCCCTGCGTGCCGGCTGACTTGCTGGTCCTGTCAAGTCCAAAATTGTCGGGATCAAACGCGTTGGGCCGCCGCCACGGTCGAAAATCGCCGGAGCCGATGTCCCATGCGTCCGCTCGCTACGCGCGCTGGTAGCGTCTCCATTCCATCGGGAACAAATTGCAAACGATGTTATCTTGGTGAGTGCTCAAGCGCGAGTGTAGGCTCGCACGTGGCCATTTGTTAGTGGCATTAGATTTATAGCGATTGCAATTATATGGACCCACAAGGCGAATTTTCGGTGTCGTCGCTGTCGTTATGTTCCGTATAAAGTTCAAGTGCGATAACATCGCGGCCGCATGCCGTATGCTATATGTGTGAGCGAAAGCTTGCTTGGGTGAGCCGAGAAGGGTGCTGGCTCGATGCGGCGGTGCCTTCTCTCGCTCGAAAGGAAGGAAGGTGTGGAGCGTGCGAGGGGGGAGGGGACAGAAGAGCGGGGACATGTGCGCGTGTTAGGAGGGTGGGGAAGGGGGCAGCTTAGTGGCCATCTCCTCTTCCACTCTAGCTGTGCCTAGCTCCTACTCCAGCTTGGCGGTAAATTGCGGTGAGTTCAAAAGCTAGCCGACTGAGGTAGCCGATGGCTTCCTGTGAGCTGTGGTCACGCGCGCCTAGTTCGTGTAGAAGCGAGAGGCCGCGCGAAAGGCGATTCGCTCGCCAGTGCTGCCGCTATTTATCACGCCAGTGTTGTGACCGCTAGGGTCCGCGGTCGTCGAGTGATATGTGTTTGCGTCTGCCTTTGCGCGCGTGACGTGGTTGTTAATTTAGTCAGTAAGCGAATCTTTGAAGCAGTTTGTTCAGCTGATGAATTTGCTAGCATTGCTTCATACAGCTGTCTAATAATTTGCTATCGTAGTCAGTGTTTCGCTTTTCAGGTGAAACTGCGACTTTTTGTTAGCATTGACATCGCTCATGAAAAAAAATTTAATTATAAGGTTTTACGCGTTAGAAGGGCGATTTCATTATGACTTACGCCGTAGTGGGGGACTCCGGAATAATTTCGACTACCAGAGGTTCTTTAACGTGCTCCTAAATCTATGCACGCTGGTGTTTTCGCATGTCGCCCCCATCCAAAAGCGGCCGCCGTGACCGCGATTCCATCCCGCGACCTCGTACTTAGCAGCCCAACACTATGGCCACTAAGTAACCACAGCGGGTTGACATCACTGCTCCGCACTCGCATGTGCGGTGACGTAATCCACCTATGAACAATAATAAATTGACAATTAGTCTACGTGTCAAAAGACATTTCTTGTCAATGTCAATGCAACTAAACAACAACGAAAAAAGAAGCCGTACCCTTTTCTGGTGGCCTCCACAAGTGACCCCCTTATTGCGACTGCTGTTCTAGTGACGTTTTTCTTTTTTTTGCGAAAGCTTTTTGCGAATGCTTTTGCGAGTGCTATTGCGAATGCTTTTTTAAAGCGTCTTGCTGACGTTTTTCAATAGGCGCATGAGCGTACGTGACGTTCAGTTTTCTGAAGTGACTGACCCGCGGTTCGCTATTTCTTTGATGTCTAAGCTAACCGTTTGAAATATCTTCCACAGAGCAACCTGTTCTTTTTTTTTTTTTTTTTTTTTGCTGCGTGACATAGATATTCTGTGGAAATTCCTATCCCAGTCGTTAATGTTTGACATAGCGCTTACTGCCCCCGTAGTTAAGGACAGTGAACCCAAAGGCCCTTATTGTGGCCTTATTGCGCGACGATGTTCCAGCAAAATTAAACTGTATATGTTTATGGCCATCACTGACAGAGCAGGGACTAGGCCAGCAAAGCTTCGTCGTTTAATTGTTCGCTTTTTGGCCTCACTTTTGCGCTAGCTAAACTGTGTGTGGCAACCCGGCATTAATTACGGAGTTCCAATTATTCTAGTATGACAGCGCTTACTGGAAGAAATAGTCCGAATTTAAGCCCCAGTAATGATTGTGCCACTGTCTGTAGTAATCTACACCTACATGCTCATCCTCTTAGCGCGGCCTATGGTGGTACTACTTTTAAGTGCGTAAACAGGGAACATTTTTTTAGATGTTCCTTGCCTCGGGAGTATTATTCGGTTTCTCATTCCTCCTCTTCCTGTCGTGATCCCCTTTCGACACTTTAAAAGCAGCACGAATTCATGCAATTTTCTCTTCAAACACTTGCCTAATTTACCATCTTACCATGAAAGTGTGAAAGCTATTTTGTTAGTTCTCTTAAGGCTATTGCTCTACCCATCCGCTCTATCACGCGCGCACGCACGAGATGAAAGTGGATAGCAAAAAACGTAAACGTCAGTGCAACACTTTCTTCTCGCACTAGTGTCACTCATATTTTAGTGTACTTGTAGTCCTTTAGGGATATATTCCAACAAGCTTTATACCCTACTGGGTTTGTCTTATGCCTCGAAAATGTTGCCGGTGCGCCTATCTTTTAGACATGATTGCCAACCCTAATGCGGTTATCAATCTATATTATGTGCTTTTTAAGTTTCACAGTGATTATTTGAAAGGAACCACATATCGTTTGATTTAAGCCAGATAGGCAGTGGCTCAAACCCTGCGACTTAGGCTGCCGTGAAAGAGGTTTATTGAAGGCAACTACATACCCATTGTTACATACCAAGGAACACAAGTTGATCTGCCCGTTGGTTCTGAACCAGGTTCCCTCGGCTCCGCACAGCAGCCCGGTACACTACCCTTTTAACCATGGACTACCGAGCGACCAAGTTGGCGCGAAATAGGCTAGGTGTATCTTATTTTGTTATAGCGCAAGCTTGACACGGACAACAGAAGACACATCTGACACACACAGCGCTACTTTCAATAACAGATTTATTTCTCGTTCTCGTCGCTATATATACACCCTCGACCCGTCATCAGCACGTGGAAAATTTTTGGAAAAATAAACAAAATATATAAACTGGGAACCACACGTAGGCAGTTTCTTGACTAACATATTCACAGACATGTACACGTTCAACGCGAACAAAGATAATTCAGCTCTATTGAAGATAATGAAATGGAAGGTTTACTGACGCATGCGTCGCCGAATGTTGATATGTGTCTGGCTTCTATTATCAAGCGCGTCATTTCACACCTGCTTCTACTCATGATGACTGTTTCTTTAAATCTTGGTTTGCACTTGCATCTCTGGCAATGAATGGCAAGAAAGCCGTCAGCGGCCACGTTGTTACCTTTGTTACTGTGTTCTCGTAGCCGGTCATTTATGCATCTACCTGTTTGACCGATGTAGGATCGTCCGCACCAATTCAATTCATTGATTGCATCGCCGGTGTGGTATACCGTATTCCGCTTGATAATAGAAGCCAGACACATATCAACATTCGGCGACGTATGCGTCAGTAAACCTTCCATTTCATTATCTTCAAAAGAGCTTAATTATCTTTGTTCGCGTTGAACGTGTACATGTCTGTGAATATGTGAGTCAAGAAACTGCCTACGTGTGGTTCCCAGTTTATATTTCTTGTTTATTTTTCCAAATATTTTACACGTGCTGATGATGGGTCGAGGGTGTATATATAGCGACGAGAACGAGAAATAATTCTGTTGTTGAAAGTAGCGCTGTGTGTGTCAGATGTGTCTTCTGTTGTCCGTGTCAAGCTTGCGCTATAACAAAATAAGATATGCCGTACCAACAAGCCCCTATTGCTGTCCTCATAGGTTAGGTGTAAGCATGCACAGGTTCATCAATACAAGTAGACCTACCACAAACTGAGTGAGGTTCCCTGATAATGGCACCAGCCTTAATAATCCTCATAATCATAATCTTGCGTGAACTACTTCCATTTAGGCTGCGCTCGCTACCTTCCTGTCGGGAAGGTAGCGAGCGTACATCGCGAACGTCGCGTTCTTACGTGCATGACTGTCGTCACCTGAAATCACAAACACGGTGTGAAAGAAATGTAGGCGACATAGAAACGTCGTTGTTTTTGGAAAAATACAGTAGCCCCAAAGACCCGCACATGGTCAAGCACTCCTGACCCGCCTACGCTCCCGGCCAGCGTCACGCTGTGTGGCCTCTAAAGGAAGTCATAGGGGACACGCCTGCAAACGCTGTCCACCCTCGCCCACCGCAGCGACCACCAGTCCCTATCTCGACGGATCTGCCAGGTGTCTCGAAGAACCGTTCCCCAACATGTGCCCTACAGCAGACGGCAGCCTCTCTCCTCCAGGAGAGACTTGGGGACCACCTTCACATCTTCGTAGATGGATCCGTGATACCGGAGACGGTCTCATCCGCAGCAGCCTGCGTTGCACCGAACCTACCACAGCTGTGCCGTCTCCCGGGACATGCAAGCTCTACCGCAGCAGAGCTAGCAGGACTCCATCTTACTGTGGACCTACTGGCGGAGGAGCTACCAGTGACCCCGGCAGCCATCTTCTGTGACTCCAAGGCGGCGCTTCTCTTCCTGCAGCGCCCTGACAGGACTAGCCTTGGGGTTGCGCTGCTCTCTTCAAGACTGACAGCCCTTCAGGACGCAGGATGCTCACTATCCCTGCATTGGCTACCGGCAGACGTGGCGATCCCGGGCAATGAAGAGGCGGACACTTGCAAAAAGTGCGTCCCCCTCAGCCCTGCTGTAACGGCAGCAGACTTCTCGAGACACAGGCTGCGCCGGCACATCATCGCCTGCCACCCGGACAAGCGGGTACCCTGGGCCGGCCCCCACGGCCTCTTCCACAGCACGGCATCCCACAAAGGGATGCCTCGTTGCTGCTCTGACTGCAAGTTGGCTGCTACTGGACGGCAGCCCACCGGCACCGCCTTGGGAAAGCCACCTCGCCAGCCTGTGCCTCCTGCGGTGAACCAGAGGTTCTGGAGCAGCTCCTGCTGGCCTGCCCTGCGCACCTGCAGTACCGGGGCCGACTTCTGCAGGAGTTCCGCCGCCTGGGGCTCCCATGTTCACGACAGGAAGATATCCTCTTCCCCTGTCGTAATCAGCTACCAGCCTTCCTAAGTGTCGTCGAGTAACTCGACGCGTCGGGGCTCTCGGCGAGACTATAGGAAATTTCTACAAAGATGGATAGCCTAACGGCCTTCCCACCACCTCGGGCTTCCTGATCCGTCACAACTTCGCTTCTGCAGGGCAACCTCCTATACGGTCTATCACCAGCCTACTCCTCCGGTCGAAACCACTGGGCCCTCCCGGCCGGCCTGCTCTGATGCTGCTAGGACGACCCTCTACTTTTCTCCCTACTACCCTCTCTCTCTCCTTTTCTCCCATCTCCGCCACCCTGCTGGCGCTGAGTCGTGCTCCCGCATGGGTTGCAGAAGATAGTGTCAGCCTTTCCTCCTTTCCCCCACAAGAACCACTTCTCTCGTAAAAAAAGGTAAGTGAAAGCTTGTTTAAGAAACCTAAGTCCAGTGGTATCAAACAATGAATTATTATACTTACGGAGAAATATTTAACCATAATCATTACTGTCCCGTCAGTGTACCAACGCATTGCATATAATCCGAAAGCTAAAAAGGCGCCCACTTATATGTAAGAACAGCAGAAATTTCTTCAAAAGGCATTACTAGTGTCCCCTTTAGCCTTATTCAGATGTATGTGGTTGTATAAGCCCGCGCACATGCCATACTTTGGACATTTGCAGAAAATTGCTCTTAGTTCACGCCAAATTTAAGAGCACCGAAAAAAGGCACGACTCACATCTATATCAGTCTATTGGATTACAACGCACAATAAATGGACAAGAATGACAGAGTAATGACACCACCGAGCGCTGAGTAAAGACACCACGTATCGCGTTGTCCGCTACGTGGCGGTGGCCTCGTGCAAAGCGAGGTCACTCGATTTCTGCATCCGGCACAGAATACTTCCTCCCAACATGTTATTGCTGTTTCCCGGCTTCCCTGCGTCAAGAATCTATGGGACTAGGGTTTGTAAAATCTTGCGCTCAGAGTGGCAACGGCAAGCCCGCCTGTGCAGGACCACCTCCGGCTCGCATCTGCTCGAGCCGCGACCTCTGCTTTCCGGTGGCGCGAGCTTTCCTGTGAAGTCGATAGGATGACGGAATTCCTTTGACAGCAAGTGCTTCCCTCACTTCGTCACCTTCTTCCACCAAAGGCCCCTGTCTCCAGAGACGCCGTCCACGTAGTGGGCGAGGTACAGCCACCACTGTAGGTGTGACAGGTTGTCAGCTACGGGCCTATGTTTGCTGTAGAACCTAAGAAGACTGAATCTCTGTATATACAGAGATTCCACAGCTACCTTAATTCTGGACAAGAAACGTAGGCAGATACCTATAAAGAAAATCTGCAGAGTGCAATAAATCTCTCTATGTGGCTTTCATAGATCATGAGAACGCATTTAATGCAGTAGAGATACCAGCTGTCATAGAGACATTACGTAATCAAGGAGTAAAGGAGGCATACGTGAACATATTGAGAAATATCTACACAGATAGCTCAGCTACCTTGGTGCGCCACAAGAAAAGTAGAACGATACCTATAAAGAAAGGTTTCAGGCAAGGAGACACAATCTCTCCGATGCTATTCACTGCGTGCTTGGAAGAAGTATCCAAGCTATTAAACTGGGAAGGCTTAGGAGTAAGGATAAACGGCGCATATCTAAGCAACCTTAAATTTTCAGATGATATTGTCCTGTTCAGCAAAACTGGGGACGGGTTACAACAAAGGATTGAGGACCTCAACCGAGAGAGTGTAAGAGTGGGGTTGAAGATTGGTATGCAGAAGACAAAGATAATGACCAATAGCCGGGCAAATGAACAAGAGTTCGGGATGATAGTCAGCCTCTAGAGTCCGTGAAGGAGTATACTTACCTAAGTCAGTTACTTGCAGGGGACCATGATCATGAGAAGGAAATTTACAGAAGAATAAAAATCGGTTGGGGGCGCATTCGGCAGGCATTGTCAGATACTGAGTGGAAGCTTACCACTATCATTAAAAAGAAAGGTGTAGAATGAATGCATTCTACCGGTGCTGATATATGGGGCAGAAACTTGGAGACCTAAAGAAGGTCGAAAACAAGTTAAGGACCGCACAAAGAGCGATGGAACGAAGAATGTTAGGCGTAACGTTAAGAGACAGGAAGAGAGCGGTGGTGGATCAGAGAGCAAATAGGTATAGCCGGTATTTTAATTAACATTAAGAGAAAAAAAATGAAGTTGCGCAGGTCATGTAATGCGTAGGTTAGATAACCGGTGGACCATTAGGGTTACAGAATGGGTGCCATGAGAAGGGAAGCGCTGTCGAGGACGGCAGAAGACTAGGTGGAGTGATGAACTTAAGAAATTCGCTGATGCTGGTTGGAATTGGTTGGCGCCGCACAGGGGTAATTAGAGATCGGAGGGAGATGCCTTCGTCCTGCAGTGGACTTAGAAAACGTTTATGATGATGATGAGGCAAGTGTGTAGGCTAGCCCCTAAGTGTGAGATCGACAGCTGCATTTCGGAAAGTGTGGATGTGTTTATCGCGCTGTAAGGTACTTGGACGGCACTTACTCATCCAAAAGACTGTCTCTTTTTGAAGGGCAATTCTTTAGCGCTCCTGCCTGCCGACAAGAGGGTGGTTTTGTTGTGGCTCAGGAAACGCGTATAAACCAAGAGCCACGGATGCTGTGCCATCGGCCTTCGATGAACGGACCGGTGTAAGCGCAGCAGAAAGATTATGTGGCAGGTTGAGCCTGGATAACCTTGTGAAGGCCTTTGACAAGGACAAGAAGCTCTGCTTAGACCTGTTCTTCTCAGCAAGAAAAGAAAAAAAAATAAAGAATAGAACAGCGCTTGGTGGTTTCCTTACTCTGTCAGTCCCTGTCAGTTTATTGTGCGCTGTGATTCAGTAGACATGTATAACCAACTAGCCCACCAGTTCATCCTGAGCCAAAACAGGCAGTACAAGAAAAAGATGTATGAATATATTAACACTTAATTAGGGCTTTCATATCTTATTGGACTCGTACTAATTTCTACAAACACAGGAATGAATGAACGACGGGATAATTATTGCAAAGCAATACGACGGAGACGTGCCGGTATCATGCTGTAGGAACGTAAGAGAACGCGCCGCCGTGTCAAACGCGAAAGCTGACAAAAATACATCTCTAGCATAAATTTTTATATAGACGAAAGAAATACTTGGAACAGGGTTTACAAAATGAAAGGCTTTTAACCTTATCTTCTACCAGTAGTAAATACACAAGGAGACACTCTTGAAGAGCAGGCTGATTCTCTAGTGGCAACTTTTGAGTATATTTCTAGTTCATCCCCTTACTCACCCCGCAGGGGCGTCTGCGTCAGCAGGCGTTTGGTGTGTTGCGACACCACGTACCCGAGCACACGAGGGTTGGACCCTCCTGAGTGTAGCCGTGCGTGGCTTAGCCGTGTCTGGCGAATAGGGGATCCTGAGGGTTGAGCCGATGCTGGGTGTTCGGACCGTTAAGGCCCCCCGGTGGAGGCAACACACCTCTTCGGCCTCGGCTTCACATAGACGGCACCTCCAAACTGACCCACCTGGAGGAAATGGGCAGTCACCTTTTCCTGTCCTCCTCTTCAATATTCGCCTTTCTCTCTAGCCTTTTCATCTTTCCTATCTTCTCTTCGCTTCTCCTCACTTCCGCATTCTGGGCGGCAAGGGTTAACCTGGTGTAATTATCCAACCTTGGGTATCTTATATTAGGTTATAGTGGCGATGCATGGCCTGGCGTCTGCAGGCTTCCAATCTTGTAGCGTCCCCTTGTCGGGCTCGGTGGTGGGTGGCCACCATCGCCGCCGAATTTGCCAATTTTTTATGGCTGAAGCTTTTCCCCTATTACCTGATCGCTCCCTGAAGAGGGGGCGCACCGATGTACAGTTCAACTTTTTCATGCAACCGAAAGTGTCCTTTCCTAAATACCACGTTGTCCACAGTCAGCACGAAACGAAGACAGTCCGAATGATATCACCATTTTTTGTAGCTAAATCTATCACCGAAGCAATAGGCCCAGGTTATAAAGTAACGAAGATGGGAAGTGGCGATCTTCTACTAGAAGTTCGCGACAAGCCACAATATGACAAACTCTCAAAACTTGTAGCGTTTGGGGACATTCCCGATTCTGTAGGCCCACACAGGTCGATGAACACAGTGTGCGGTGTCATCTCGGAAGATGACCTTATGGAACTTACCGAAAGTGAATTACTAGAAGGATGGCAAGAACAGAACGTCGCCGAGGTACAACGGATGAAAATAAAGCGAGATGACAAAAAAATACCAACCAGGCATATAATCATCACTTTTGGAACTAGCAACTTACCAGACTCAATAGAAACAGGATACTGCAAACTGCGGGTAAGGTCATACATTCCTAACCCACGCCGATGCTTCAAGTGTCAGTGGTTCGGGCACGGATCGCAAAGCTGCCGAGGGCGCACTACTTGTGCAAAATGTACATCAAACGAGCACTCGTCCGACACCTGCACTTCCACCACACGTTGCGCTAACTGTGAAGGGGATCACCCCGCAGACTCGTTCTTGCCCATCCTGGAAAAAATAAAAACAAATCATCGAAATCAAAGTAAACATGAACCTTTCCTTCCAAGAGGCGCGCAAACGCTTCTCCATCAATCAATTTAGTCCATCCTACACCGATGTGGCTCGCCGGAAAGCAGCGCTACATCCTTCGGCGGCCGCCCAAGTGACACGGAGTGTGACGGCGGTCACGCGATCAGTCCCCCCGGCTGGAACAGCCAGCGCTGTACCGGCCCCCGCAAAGGCACCAGCAGACCCTCGGGCCTGTTGGACCCAAGGCCACTGACCAAGCAGATCGGCCCAACATTCCCGCGAAAGTGCCCACCGCGCGGGCAGTATCCACCGCCTCAGAGGAGGTGATGAATACGAGCACAAATCCGACGTCTCAGACGCCCAAGGAACGGCGCAGCTGCCTCGAGCGCGTCCGGTAGAGAGATTTCGTTTCACGGGGCCTGGGAAGATCTCCTGAGATAATCTAATCTATATTTCTTGGACACACAGCACAAAACACATACATTATGGATACACAGATAATACAATGGAATGTCAGGGGTTTACTCCACAACCTAGACGACATTAAGGAACTCTTACATAAGTACAGTCCAAAGGTGCTGTGTGTCCAAGAAACACATCTTAATCCTTCACGCACGAACTTTCTCCGGCAGTATGCCGTTTATCGAAAAGGCCGCAACGACACCCTCGCCTGGTCTGGCGGTGTGGCAATAATAGTAGATAAGGGTGTTGCTTGCCGGCAACTACAGCTTAAAACACCCCTAGAGGCAGTTGCAGTCCGTGCGGTACTTTTTAATAAGTTGATAACAATTACCTCTGTATACATCCCCGCGAACTACCAACTTTCAAAAACAGAATTTCACACCTTTCTCTATGAACTGCCCGAACCCTACATTGTCGTTGGAGATTTCAATACACACAACACCCTTTGGGGAAGCCGTCGTTGTGATGCCAGAGGACGCTTAGTTGAAAACTTTCTCCTTACTACAGATGCTTGCTTGCTATTTGGGAAAGAACCTACATTTTACAGTGCCGCAAACAAAACATTTTCATCTATCGATTTAAGCATCGCATCGAGTTTACTGTTGCCACGTCTGGAGTGGAACGTGATTAAGAATCCTTACGGGAGCGATCATTTCCCCATTGTCATAAAACTAACAAAAGATGATGAGTGCTCTCCACATGTCTCCCGGTGGAAAGTCGATTGTGCCGACTGGACACGATACAGGGAGCTGACACATTTGACTTGGAATAATATCTGTAATCTTTCTATCGAAGATGCAGTGGCATATTTCACGGCGTTCATAGTTGATGCCCCGTCAATATGTATCCCCTTAACAAATGGATCGTCCTGTAAGCGACTTGTTCCATGGTAGAACGATGACTGCAAAAAAGAGCGTAGAAATCAAAATAAAGCTTGGAACAACCTTCGAGACTCTCCAACTACGGAGAATTTGATCATTTTCAAGAAAATAAAGTCTGAGGGTAGAAGAACGCGGCGCCGTGCGCAAAGGGAAAGCTGGCAAAGATATATTTCTAGCATTAACTCTTATAATGACGAACGAAAAGCCTGGAACAGAGTGAATAAAATCAAAGGTCGGCGAACTCATCCTCTACCATTAGTAAACACGCAAGGAAATGCTCTTCAGGACCAAGCTGGCTCTCTAGGGGCTCATTTTGAAAACGTTTCTAGCTCATTGCATTGCTCCGATGCATTCCTTAGAAATCAGCAACAAGCTGAGAGACTGCCTCTGGACCTAAAAAGAAAGAGCAATGAATCCTGCAACCGTCCTTTTAATATGGCGGAATTTCAGGCTGCACTACATAGTTGTAATAAATCAGCTCCTAGAACCGATCGAACAATTTACGAGATGATCGAACACTTACACCCCCAATCACACAAAACACTCCTATCATTATTTAGCGCCCTACTCTTTGCCAGCTATATTCCTCCCTCTGAAAGGAAACAGCCATCATACCTGTTTTCAAAGAGAAGGACCCGTTTTCGGCCAGCAGTTATAGGCTTGTAGCCCGGACAAGCTGCCTATGCAAACTGTTTGGGAAAATGGTAAACCGACGCCTGATCCATCATCTTGAAATCAAGAAAATAATATACCACTTGCTGTGCGGTTTTAGAAAGGGTGGATCCACTACAGATAAACTTGTCCGCATCGAGGCGAATATACGCGATGCGTTTTTGCACAAACAGTACGCGCCCGTTCCTGCGTTGAAGGTCGGCGTGCCTCGGCGTCGTCGGCGTGACCGAGCGAACGAGCAGAACGAAGGATAAAAGAGCGAACACGGAGCACAGCGGGGGATGAAAAGCGAAGGAGTGCGAGGAGGAAAGCGCAGGAGGAGGCTGCAGTGAAAGCATGAGACGGAAAGTGGAGAAGTGCATGAAGAAAGCGTAAGAAAAGCGTAGTGCCGCTCTGCGGCGACGATGGCTGCGAGATGGCGCCCGAGTAGCGCGCGTCGTCTGTTCGCAGATCGCATGCGGCGAGCCCGTCCAACGATACTTTACAGGGTGTTCCAACTATCTATCATGAACCAAGACTTAAAGATATGCAAATGCCTCGTAGTTGGACAGAACCAAGCTAATTTTGTTTGCCGTCACTTGGAGATACTCAGATTACTTTTTTTTGCATTGGGCCTAATTGCATAATTAGTCTTAATTTATTAATCAACTTCTGAAATATTATGACCGGATGAAAAGTTTCAATGAAAGAAGTGGTAGAGCAACATAAGAAACTGCCGACACAGCTTTCTGTTGCTTAATACGTGCTACATGAAAGTTTGCGGAGCCCCTGCATACACGCAAAGTGCCACGAGTGGCCAGTCCCGTAGCATGAGGCACGCAACTCACCTACATTTGTGCCTGAGAAAATTAAACAACTTATGTTTTTTTTTCTTTTTGTGCCAATACCACGATTTGATCATTGCGCACGCCGTAGCATCCCGCTGCCAAATAAATTTGGCCACCTGAGTTTCTTTAACGTGCACCTAAATCTAAATACACGAGCTTTATTTATTTTTGCACTCCCCCCTACTCGGTATTGTAGCAGCCGCAGCAGCGATCATATCAAGCTCAGCAGCACACAGCCCCAAAGCTACCGCAGTTTGTGAGTCTGTGCATGTAATGTCGTAATGAAATGTATGAGTAACAAAACGTACAACCAGCTGTAAAACTTCGGAGACCAGGTGCGCTAGAAAGCAAAATTAAATGCAATATTTTTCCTCTCAAACCCACCAGATTACATTTTGTCTGCTCATGTCGCCTCGAAACGTTGGCTAACGATGGTATATAGAACAACCACACGAATACACCAGGAACGCAAAATAACACTACAACTTTATATTACCATTAATGATACATTGATGTATGCTATCTGTGTACCTCACAGACGTCGCAGCTAGGATTGTTAGGTGCACGCACTCAAATTTTACTGAAATATTCTGATCAGAGTTTTTAATTAAAGATTGAGGTTGAACTCATTGTTAGCACTGGGGCCGCCCAGAAGTAAACGGCGTAATTTTTTAATTGCTGGAAATCATATTGTTTCTGTGTTTCGAACATCAGCTGTAGCGCAAAAAGCAATACCAAAAATTAGGGTGGATGCGTATACAGATAACAAGTACGCTGAATACTTATTGCTTGCTCGAAGTGTTCCGTGCTTACAGTCTTACGTCATCTGAGCATGCTATGGACCACAATTTTTGTTAATAAAGTAATTGCGAATGCTTTCTTCGGCAGACGTTTTTTTTCAGATCATTTTTTTATTTACTGTTAGCAATGTGGACCGAAACAACAGGGACATTACTCCGCTTACCCCGGCGCGTCAGAAGCTTTTTACGTTATACATTGCATGGATAGTGCGGCCATCTGCGCTGTGGCTACTGTCGTTGCTAGAAAGGCTGTCAGGTTGGAAGTAAGCCAGAAATTTCGCTCATAGCAACAGCTGCGCAGGGGACACTTTGATGGGTTTGAGGTGACGTGATTGGGGCCAGACGTAATGAAGGTTGTCGCGTAACTTGCAGTAAGATTGCACGCCGAATGTATAGCTGCAAACTTTACCAAACTGGTCCGGCGTGCTTAACCAGTAGAACATTTGCAATATGTAAACCAACCCGCCGCGGTGGCTGAGCGGCCGTGGTGCTGCGCTGCTAACCACGAGGTCGCGGGATCAAATGCCGGGCGTGGCGGTCGCATTTCTATGGAGGCGAAATGCGAAACTCGCGCGTCCCGTGCAGTGGGGGCACGTTAAAGATCAGCTGGTGGTCGAAATTGATCCGTAGTCCTCACCATTACGTGGTTCATAATCAAGTCGTGGTTGAACGAAAAAACCAGTCAAAAACACAAAGGACAAGAGAGGTTCACACCACAACGACTGGTTAGAAAGACGCCCAGGGAAGAAGAAATGCTTTGCAGAAGGGTTGAAATCTGTGCCAGTTGGTACATACTTGAACGAAAAAACCAGTCAAAAACACAAAGCACAAGAGGAGAGGTCCAGTCGTTGTGGTGTGAACCTCTCCTCTTGTCCTTTGTGTTTTTGACTGGTTTTTTCGTTCAAGTATGTGCCAATTGGCCCAGATTTCAACCCTTCTGCAAGTCGTGGTTGTGGCACGTAAAGCCACAGAATTCAATTCAGTTCACTGAGAAAACTTTTGAAAGGAAATTCTAGGTTCGTATATGTCAAATAATAAAACTAGCGACTGCGAATTGTTAGAACAGAATAGCGTGACCAGAAAGCAACTATTATAAAACCCAGCGCAAAATATGCGACAACAAGCAACGACAGGCGGTTGTTGTTGGCCTACCTCTTCTCTGAACTTTCCTGGTATGTGCGCTGAGCTTTACGTGATTTAATTAAGCACCAAGTTACCAAACAATACGCGCCACTTTCGCAACTGTCTGAGGAAAAAAAGAGATGTAACCGATTACGTCGTCGTGGGGTCGTGTGGAAAGACTTTCTGATAGCACGAAGACTACTTCGGTGAGCAACTTACTGAGCAATATAAAAGAGGTTTGCAGCGCTTCATTTTAGATGTGAGCTTTATATGAGAAGTTCCTGCGGAAATGCATTGGAACGGAGAAATAGTTTTGTTCGACATGAAGTGCTAAGAATTTCATTAGGCTCGCCGTATTCCAAAGAAACGGTTTAATCTACCGACAGCACGAAGGTTATTTTTTAATTCAGTTTGTCGTTCTGTCTAGAAAAATTCTTTAATATTTGGAAAATGAAAAAGTGAACGGTGAAGTTTATGATTTTGTAACTCGGCAATAAAAATGGCAACGTGATCACATCTACTAGGTCATTTGATGTTAACAAAATGTACATATGATACGCCGCTCTAATTATGCCACTGATTTCTGACTATAGCACTGTCCCGAAACCCTCGTTGCCTATTTCACGCAAGCTCTGAGCTCATTAATGAGATGTGTTCAACTCAGGTGCTCTAGCAGATGCGGCTTACGGAACAGCGATATCTGCCTCTAGCGCACAGTCAGTTGTAAACTTCCTGATAAAGTTCTGTTGAGAGTCGGGGATTTTTGGCAATCTGTTAAAACCATTCGCGGCCTCAAATTGAAGTTCTACTTCCGAAAGTCGGTAGAACTTTTAATCTTTTTTGAAATACAGCTACTTTCAAACTTTTCAGCACTTGCCTAATGAGAGCATTCTTAAATTTATCGTGTATTTATTTAAGGGTATAGAAAGTGGTTCAGAGATGAGCTCCTTCTTAAGTGCGGTTTTGGAGACACGAAGTTCAAGGAAAGAAAAAAATCACAAGCTGTAGTTCCACAGAGTATTACAGCTTTACTGGGTAGCTGTCTCAGGGAAAAGTTCTGCCATTATTTTTTGTCAGTGGAGCAAGAGTGATAAGAAGCAATTACATTTTAACTGATCAACAGAGAAATGGGTGCTATCTCATAACAGAATTCTTGGAATCTCCTGTGTCTTCATGGAATTTTCTGCGCTTTATGTTATAGAGCCGACATTCTGCCCACGCAAAGTCCGTCATAGTTTCCCGCCTGAGAAACAGGCCTCAAAATCGAGAACCCTATTAGCGAAAGAACCTATGAAAAAAAAAATCAACGCGAGAATTATATGAAATGCAAAGCGTCGGTCATTTAGTTGTCGAGCTAAGAGTTGCTTATCGGGTTGTTCGACACAAAGTTACGCTGAGGCCACGAGAAACACCGTACAGTGGGCAGCTCCGGAAAAACTGCAACACGGGATTCCCTAACTTGCGCGTAAATCTGGGAAGTGAATGCGGAAATTCCAGCGAACGCAACATGAACACTGAGCCGCCACGGCTGAGAAGTTCTGTTAAGCCGAGGAAAGCCTCTTGTCAAACACGCGCAGGGAAGTTGTTGGAGGCCGTAAACCAAAATACATTTCCTTCGTATGCGCACCGTTATAAGGCAGCGGTTAGTACGCTGTGCTGCTGGCGCAGAGGCCACCGGTTTCATTCTCCACCCCGGCGGAGGCAAATTGATGGCAAATGGTAAACAATAATGTCATGGCGTCATTGCACTACACCAAGGCGTCGGACTTCATGCATCTGAATTCGGCATACGCCATGTGCAGGTCCTGTGCAAGAGCTAGTGACGGCGACATGGCACCCATCCATTTTGGGTGCGAGCTTTCCTTTCACCGTTCCTTATCTAGTTGATGTCATCCGTAGCGCTCTCCACTCGCGCGCTCCGCTCTTCGTCACCGCACCTATGTATTGTCTTCGAGTATTCTACTGTTCTCTCCCCGCAGGGGCGTCTGCGTCAGCAGGCGTTTGGTGTGTTGCGACACCACGGACCCGAGCACACGAGGGCTGGACCCTCCCGCGTGTAGCCGTGCGCGGCTTAGCCGTGTCTGGGGAAAAGGGGATCCTGGAGGTTGAGCCGAAGCTGGGTGTTTGGACCTTTAAGGCCCCCCGGTGGAGGCAACACACCTCTTCGGCCTCGGCTTCACATAGACGGCACCCCCGGACTGACCCACCCGGGGGAAATCGGTAGTTGCCTTTTCCTATCTCTCTCTCCCTCCAACCTTCGTCTTTCTCTCACTTTTAATCTTTCCTGTCCTCTCTTTATTTTCGTGTTACTTCCGACTTCGTAGGCAGCGAGGGTTAACCTTGTGCACTATATCCACTCTTGGGTATATGTATTCGGTTATAGCGGGGTTGTACCGCTGGCGTGCGCAGAACTGAATATTTCCGTCCTGTGTCGTCCCCTGGTTGGGCTCCATGGTGGGCGGCGGCCATCCCTGCCGAAAACACCATACTCCTAATGGCCACTTCTTTTCCTCGACTACCTGATCGCCCTCAGAAACGAGGGCGCACCGAAGATATTTTCCAATTTCTTGGAAACAAATCGCAAAACGTCCCCCGATTCCATGTAATTCATTCAAGCAAACCTGAAAAGACCATGAGAATGATTTCTCCTTTCCTGGTATCTAAGTATCTCACTGAAACTCTTGGTACAGGCTATAAGGCATCCAAAATGGCTAGCGGCGATCTCCTTTTGGAACTCCGCGATCCAAAACAGTTTGAAAATCTTCCTAAAGTTGAGTCATTTGGGGAAATCCCAGTAACAGTAACCCCACACCGAACTATGAACACCAGCCGTGGTGTTGTTTCTGACGATGATCTGATGGAGCTCACAGAAGCCGAACTGTTGGAAGGCTGGAGTGAGCAAAACGTGATCAATGTTAAAAGAATCATGCTAAGGCGCGACGGGAAGGAGATAAAAACCAAGCACCTTGTATTGACTTTCTCCTCAAGCATTCTACCTGAGACACTCGAGGCCGGCTACGTAATGTTACGGGTCAGGCCGTATGTTCCAAATCCTCTCCGCTGCTTCAAATGCCAGCGTTTCGGTCACAGTTCCCAGAACTGCAGAGGCCGGCAGACATGTGCAAAATGTAGTTCCCGAGATCATGCCTCTGAAACATGCGAAAACGCTCCACACTGCGTGAACTGTGATGGCGAGCATGCCGCATACTCGCGGTCATGCCCGTCTTGGAAGAAAGAAAAAGAAATAGTCACAATCAAAGTAAAGGAAAACATATCATACAAAGAGGCACGCAGGCGGGTTTCATACCTTCCTAAGACCACCTTTGCCGAAGTGGCGCGTCAGGGGGCAGCGTCACAACGGCCTCCGGCGGCTGTTCGACCCACAAGCAGTGAGCCGGCAGTTACGCCATCTGCCCCCGCGACGGTTGCAGCTAGCGCTGCTCCGTCAACCCAGCAGAAGGGACCATCGAGCCCGAAGGTGGGCGCAGCCGAGGCTGCTCCAACATCCCCGGCCCCTTCCAGCGCTGGCAATAGCCGGCGCAGCCAAATCCCTCAGGGAGCCCCATCGACCTCCGGGCTGGTGGGCGCAAGGGTCTTGCCTTCCGAGGCAGGACTCACTCGGAAAACTTCTCGCTCTCAAGAGCACGTGTCCGGCGCCTCGCTAGAGGCAATGGACACTACACCTGTCCTGAAGGCGCACCAAACGCCTAAGGAGCGGCGGGGCTCCCTCGAACGCTTCAAAAAGGGCAAAACCCCGATTACAGGGCCTCGAAAGAGCTCTGTAATCTAAAGCATAACTTCCGTTTCCATACACACAGCACCAAATTACCTTCATTATGGACACGCTAATTATGCAGTGGAACGTCAGAGGTCTCCTTAGAAACCTTGATGATGTTCAAGAACTTCTCTACGAACTCACTCCAAAAGTGCTGTGTGTACAGGAAACCCATCTTAAATCTAAACACACTAACTTCCTTCGTCATTATGTTACTTTTCGTAAAGATCGTGATGATGCCATCGCATCATCTGGCGGCGTAGCTATTATACTCGATAAAGGTATAGCGTGTCAACATCTACAACTACAAACGCCCCTAGAGGCAGTGGCCGTTCGAGCCATACTTCTAAACAAACTTATTACCGTCTGCTCTCTGTATATACCCCCGCACTATCATCTCCATAAACATGAATTCCATGCATTAATAGACCAATTACCCCAACCCTATTTGGTTCTAGGAGATTTTAATGCACACAGCAACCTATGGGGGGACTCTCATTGCGATGTGCGAGGTCGACTGATTGAACAGTTTCTCTTTTCATCTGGTGCATGCCTTTTGAATAGTAAGGCACCTACATATTATAATACTGCACATAAGACCTATTCCTCTATAGACCTCAGTATTGCATCTCCCACCCTTTTACCTGATCTTAAATGGAACGTTATTAGAAATCCATACGGGAGCGACCATTTCCCGATAGTACTGTCTACACCGAAGACGAATGAATGTCCCCCACAGTTTCCTCGGTGGAAAACTGATTCAGCCGACTGGGAACAGTTCCGAAAAATCACACTCATATCGTGGGCTGACGTTTCTGCTCTAAGCCTGGAAGCTGCGGTTGAATACTTCACCTTTTTTCTGATTGATGCCGCGACCAAATGTATCCCAGAAACAAAGGGGTCACTTAACAAGCGCCGTGTTCCATGGTGGAACGAGGAATGTCGTAACGCGCGTAAAAAGCAGAACAAAGCATGGGGGCTGCTCCGCGATTCTCCGACTGCAGAAAACCTTGTTAATTTCAAGCATGTCAAATCACAGGGAAGGAGAACGCGCCGACAAGCTAGAAGAGAGAGCTGGCAAAAATATATATCAGGAATTAACTCTTACACGGATGAGACGAAGGTCTGGAATAGAGTGCACAGAATAAACGGCCGACAACCTTACTCGCTACCCTTAGTATATACACAGGGAGATAGTATGGAAGACCAGGCGAACAATCTAGGCGCACATTTTGAACGCATATCCAGTTCGTCACACTATTCTGACACATTTCAAAGACATAAAATACGAATAGAACGGCAGCCATTAGTACGAAAAAGTGCAAAATGTGAGGCATACAATAGACCATTTGGTATAGCAGAGCTTCAAGCAGCACTAAACGGCTGCAACAAATCTGCCCCAGGCTCTGACCGCATAATATATGAAATGTTAATGCACCTGCCATCTGAAACACAAAGAACCCTTCTTTTTCTTTACAATGGTATATGGTCTTCCGGCCAGATTCCCTCTGTCTGGAAAGAGGCCATTATAATTCCCATTTTGAAACAGGGTAAGGATCCTTCCTTGGCAAACAGTTATAGACCGATAGCGTTGACAAGCTGCCTATGCAAACTTTTTGAAAAGATGGTGAACAAACGCTTGCTCCACTATCTTGAAACCAACAAAATATTAGACCCATACCAATGCGGTTTCAGGGAAGGCAGGTCGACGACAGACCAGCTGGTCCGAATGGAAATGTACATTCGTGAAGCCTTTATCCACAAACAGTTTGTCGTATCTGTATTCCTAGATATGGAAAAGGCATATGACACTACGTGGCGCTTCGGGATCCTTCGGGATCTTTATGGAATTGGTATACGCGGCAACTTGCTGACCATTATTGAGAGCTACTTGTCTGACAGAACATTTCGCGTGAGAATTGGCAATGTGCAGTCTCGATCATTCTCACAGGAGACAGGTGTACCGCAGGGTGGAGTGCTGAGCTGTACACTCTTTATTGTGAAAATGAACTCCTTGCATACCATCATACCTCGCACACTCTTTCACTCGGTTTATGTGGACGATGTACAGATAGCTTTTAGGTCGTGCAATCTCAGCATCTGTGAGAGACAGCTACAGCTTGGCCTGAACAAACTCTCAAAGTGGTCAGAAGAAAATGGTTTTAAATTTAACCCTCAAAAAAGCACATGTGTTCTCTTCACAAACAAGAGAGGCATGTCACCGGAACCCGCCATTGACCTTAACGGAGAACGACTATCGGTCAGTCTTGAACATAAATTTTTAGGTATTATTTTGGACAGAAAACTTAATTTCATTCCCCACTTGAAATACCTTAAAGCTAAGTGCCTGAAGACTATGAACCTGCTGAAGCTACTTTCTCGAACAAACTGGGGCAGTGACAGGAGGTGCCTGCTTAGCCTGTATAAAAGCCTTGTACGATCACGCCTCGACTACGGAGCCGTGGTGTACCAATCCGCATCGGATAGTGCTCTCAGAATCCTCGACCCAGTCCACAATCTAGGCATACGGCTGGCAACAGGCGCATTTAGGACAAGTCCCGTGGAAAGTCTGTATGTGGAGGCGAACGAATGGTCGTTACATCTGCGCAGAACGTATTTAAGCTTCTCCTACTTTTTAAAATGTAAATCGAATAACGAACATCCGTGTTACTCAACCGTACTTGACTTGTCTTCTGCAAGACTTCACCACAACCGCCCATCTGTTCGAGCTCCTCTGTCTGTGCGCTTAGAACAACTGGCTCACGAAACTGGTATTAAACATCGAGAAACAGTCCTAATGACTCCCACTAACCTTGCACCACCTTGGGAATGGCAGTCTATCCAATGTGATATGTCTTTCGTCGCAATAACAAAACATGCGCCTGAGGTGCATATACATTCACACTTCCTCGAACTCCAGGCGAAGTACTCCTGCGCAGAGTTTTATACAGACGCTTCAAAGTCTACTCATGGTGTAGCTTATGCAGCGCTCGGACCTTCATTTTCAACGTCCGGTGCATTAAATCCAAACACCAGCATCTTCACAGCGGAGGCATACGCGATCCTCTCTGCTGTGAATTAATACTCGAAAGAACGTCCTGGCTATTGACGTCCACAACCGAAGCGCAATCAATGCTTTGATGGTAGTAAAGCTCCTGGGCAACATCAATGTCCACTACCTCATTCCGCAAGACAACGAAACAACGGCCGGTGTTGTTTATGACATTGACACATCCATTAACGACAGCGACCTGCCAATTTTAATCAAACCTGCGACAGATGGTGTTGCCTTACTACAAGCTCGGCGCCTTGGCAAGTCGACCTGTGTAAGGCTCGTGTTTAAAGGTGACTGCCTACCATCACATGTAAAGGTCGGCCATTTTCGTCATGTGGTACGACCTTTCGTACCCAAACCACTTCAGTGCAGAAGGTGTCAAAGAATTGGACATGTGAGTGCTGTCTGCCGAAATACAACGATATGCCCACGATGTTCCGAACACCACGACACCGACACTTGCCGTGCAACAGAGCTCAAGTGCCCAAATTGTCAAGGATCGCACGCTGCGTCCTCAAAAGACTGTCCACGCCTAAAGAAAGAGCAGAAAATCTTGAGAAAAATGGCCAGAGACGGATCGTCACACAGAGATGCTTCTGAAGCGATAAGGCGACATCGCTCCCGGAAACGAAAGTCTATCAAACCCTCTTCCGATTCAAGGGAAATGTCTCGTCCGGCAACGCCACCTCCTGTTCCATCTGTCTCCAGTAAGAGCACGAATGTCAACGAAAGAAGTGGCCATGCTTCATCAAGTGATGCGTGGCCGGCACTGCCGAGGACATGCCACGCGCCAGAGCCACAGCAAATGACTCGCCATTTGCAGTCAAATGTCACTACAGTTGACCAAATGCAAGACAAGGACTCACAAGTGATTGCCATGCTCAAATCGCTCACGAATGTCATGCGTCTGCTACTGACGAACATGGACACTCCAGCTGCTCGTAGCGCACTGCAAGTATTGGACGCGCTGACTCCAGTACTTGAAAGCATCGCATAGCACCATGGCCCGCCCCTCGCTGCCCTTCCACAAGGAAGTCAAGAAAGCATCTTTACTGCAGTGGAATGCCCGTGGTCTCAAATCAAGAATTTCAGATTTTAGACATTTTGTCTTCGAAAACCGTTTTCCCATCCTCGTAATTTGCGAACCGAACGTGCAGAATGTTATACGTATTTCTGGCTATGAGGCATTCATGTCCTCTACCTGTGGTGATGTAAGCAAGGTAGTTGTATATATTAGATGTGATCTGACTTACGTGTTGCACCCAGTTCCGCCTCACGACGACAACCAGTACGTTTGTTTAATCGTGAAAACGAATAAGCTTACGTTCACACTCGTCGCTGTGTACATTGCTCCTTCAAGTGGCTTCGACTCTAAACGACTGCACGACGTGCTATCAGCGACACCCGGCCCTACGATTCTCACAGGAGATTTTAATGCTCACCATCCGCTTTGGGGGATCCTGAAGATGGACTCCAGGGGAAGGCGAATAGCATCCTTTGCGACACAGCACGACCTTTACTGCCTCAACGATGGTAGTCCGACATATTTACGTGGACCTACCTACAGCAGCTGCCTAGACTTGACCCTGGTTTCTCGGCTTCTTGAAAGAAACGTGCAATGGTTTACAGACATCGAAACACATGGAAGTGACCATATTCCGACGTACCTGAAGATCAAGGGACTATCGAAATGCTCCTCCATGACGCTCCGGCGAATTGACTGGTCGGCGTTTCGGTCGCACATGGAGGGAGTATGTCAGCAAGGGAACCATTCAAGTCCGGAACACGAAATTCAAAAAGCCATGCAAGAGGCTACGCGTAGTTTCCAGCCTTTCCCGAAATATGCAGAATTTGAAGCAGAACTGCAGCGACTACGAGCAATTCGCCGGCGGGCTGAAAGAAGATACAGGAGAACTAAATCCATCCATGATCTCCGAGTGGCAAGGCGGATGCAAAAGAAGATTCAACGTCGCATCGATGCACTGCAATCTCAAAGATGGAAACGTTTCTGTGAGTCGTTGGATCCACGTCAGCGATTATCTCAGATATGGAGAACCGTGCGTGGGCTTCGCGTATCACCACAACAGCGTGTCCCTTTCAAAGCCCTCGCTTTGCACCAAGGTCGCAGCGAAATTGACATTGCTGAAGAATTTTGCTCAAGACTTTCCAGCTTGCAGTTCCAACGCGCAATTACACCATGTGCTACTCCTGTGCCACGGGATTCCCGCATGGATGTAATTTTTTCGCTGGAGGAGCTTGAGGCGGCACTGGCGACTTGCAGGCGCTCTTCGTCACCTGGCCCGGACGGGGTTACCTATGCGGCGCTCGCCAATCTTGGGCAGAAAGCACGACTGATGCTACTAAACCATTACAACGAGTCTTGGCGCAACGGTTTGGTTCCACGTGACTGGAAATGCAGCCGCTTGGTTCCACTTCTCAAACCTGGTAAATCACCGTTAAACTTGTCATCGTACCGCCCCATCGCTCTGGCCAGCTGCATAGGGAAAATAATGGAACGAATGATTTTGACGCGCCTGGAATGGTACCTGGAAAATTACAACGTGTACCCAGATGCTATGTCTGGCTTCCGGCGAGGGCGCTCATCCATAGATAATGTCATCGATTTGGTTACGTTTGTTCAGCATCAAAAACGCCGGAAACGACTCACTGCTGCATTATTCCTAGACATAAAAGGCGCCTATGATAATATAGCACATTATGCCATTATAAATGCTCTTATTGAAGCCGGAATCGGTGGCCGCACTTTTCAGTGGCTGTGCAGTTATTTGACCGACAGGCATTTCTTCGTGATGACCGAGGATGGCGCCACGACTCAACACCAAACGTGTCGTGGAGTACCGCAAGGCGGAGTGTTGAGCCCGACGCTATTCAACCTAGTGCTCGTTGGCCTAGTCCGATGCTTGCCCAACACAGTTCAGGTATCAATATATGCTGACGATATCTGCATATGGGCGTCTGCCGTAACACGACTGCAGGTACGAGCACGGCTACAAAAGGCAGCAACGATAACATCTCTGTACTTGCGAAAACAGAACTTAGAGCTGTCTTCAGAGAAATGCTGCCTTGTTACATTCACTCGGAAGGAAATGCAGCGTTACAGTGTAAAGGTCAATGGGCAAGCAGTAGCAAATGCACGGAAACACCGCTTTTTAGGGGTAATTATTGACCGAGACCTATCATGGAGCCCGCATGTTTCATACCTGAAGAAGAGATTGTTGACAATAATACATCTCCTCAAATTTCTCGGCGGAAAGTCATGGGGCACTTCGGTGCGGTCAATGCTGCAGCTGTATAACGCCTTGTTCCTCGGTTTCGCAAGATACAGCCTCCCTGTGATTGGGAACACCTGCAAAACAAACCTGCGTGTACTCCAGGGACTACAAGCTCGAGCGCTAAGGACGTGTCTCGGTCTTCCGAGGTGTGCGTCTACAGCGGCAACGATTGCCATAGCTCGAGATCACCCAATATCAACGTACTTGGCAACCGACGCTCTCAGGGCGCATATTCGGCACGTTGCCCGATTACCTTCTCACCATCTTGCCGCTCTACCCACAGAAAGGCCACACACAACTTTCAGTCGTTTAATTGATGCCAATCGTACCTCATTGCCATCGAACTACATGCCTGCAGCAAGACCATCCTTACCTTTATGGTGCCAGCACAGACCTGACATACGCCTCACCATCCCAGGAATCATGAAGAAAGCCAACATGCCATCGTTTGCCCTTAAGCAGGCCACGTTAGAACTTTTACATGAGGTGCACAGTGGCCGCGTACACGTTTACATCGACGGTTCAGTCACATCTGCAAGCGCAGCTGCCGCTGTGGTGATACCAAGAAGATCCGTCAAGATACAGCTAAAGACGTCACATGCATCATCAACGACAGCTGCTGAACTGGTAGCCCTGCGTGCGGCTCTTCATTTTATTAAGGAGGAACCATCCCAATCATGGTCAATCTTCTGCGATTCCAAGGCAGCCCTACAGAGTGTGCTCTCAGCACTACGCCATGGATCACATGAGCAGCTCGCCGCAGAAATCAGAGAAGTCCACCATCGACTAGTTGACGAAGGACACGATATAATATATCAGTGGTTGCCTAGTCACTGTGGCATACATGGCAATGATCGAGCAGACGCAGCTGCCCGATCTGCCCATGACGGCGTCAACTGCGTTGCCATTCCTCTTTCGAGAGCCGACGCAGCGAAAAAACTTGCCGCACTTGCGCGTGACCTGACATTAGCCCAGTGGAATTCATCCGATTTCACAAGTGCACGCCTCCATACTCTGGACCCTAATTTACAGCTCCGTATTCCGCCCGAGCTTCCACGACGTGACTGCACCCTTCTTATCCGTCTATGGCTTGGAGTAGCATTTTCAAATGCCTACTCTTTCCTTATCGGAATGGCCGACAGCCCACTGTGTGACTTCTGCGGGTGCAACGAAACGATCGAGCATCTTCTTTGTCAGTGCTCTCGTTTTAACCCACAAAGAACTGTCCTCTCAGCCACCTTAGACAAACTGGACAAGCGTCCAATGACAGAAAACAAGATCCTTGGAACCTGGCCTACGCGAACATCAGCGCGATCCGCTATGAAGGCGCTGCTGCGATACTTGAAAGACACGGGACTTTCTGACAAATTGTGACAGTACGCTGTGTGGCGCAGGACTGTACGGTGACACTGCGTAACACTAGGAATGCCTTTGCGGGTTGCGTGACAGTGCCCACAGAAATAGTTCGTGTGTACGTGCGTGTGTGTGCTTAGGTTTTTTTTTTTTTTTTCCTTTTTTTTTATCCTTCTTTCTTTCTCACCTATTGCATCCCCTTTCCCCTCCCCCAGTACAGGGTAGCCAACCGGAGATAATCTCTGGTTAACCTCCCTGTCTTTCCTTTGCCTTTCTCTCTCTCTCTCTCTCTCTGCTGTGAAACATATAGAACAAACAGGTATAACAAAGGCTGTCATATTCACAGACTCATTAAGCGTTGTTAGCTGCATATCAAGCATACGAAAACACAAAAACCCCATCCTTAATCAACTGTATAACCTTCTATGTTCAGCATACATGTCTAACCAAATGATTGTTCTTTGTTGGGTGCCTGGCCATAGAGGCCTAGAGGGCAACGTAGCTGCTGACGAAAGGGCTACATCCGTACCTTTTTCTGATGAAAACATTAATATACCTGTACCCTACACAGACCTTAAGCCATTTTTACAGCATAAACTACGGAAATATTGGCAACGGCAATGGGACACTCAGGTATTCAACAAACTGCACCTAATCAAACCGAAAATAGGAAACTGGATCTCTGAGAAAAGAACGAGACAACAGGAAGTACTGCTCTGTAGGTTAAGAATTGGGCACACCTATAGCACTCACTCGTATATTCTAACTGGAACTAACCCTCCGACATGCACTAGGTGTGGAAGTAGACTTACAGTCCTTCATGTTCTCGTTCAGTGCCCATTATTAGAAATAGAGAGAAAAAAGTTCTTCCCTTCCTTATACAGTCATAATATACCTCCGCACCCAGTCTTCTTTTTAGGCAATGACCCTCTATTTAATTTTAAATCAGTGCTCAAGTTCTTAGAAGAAACTAATACCATCGAAATCATTTGGCCAGGCTATTTGTAGCACAGCCTCTGCTTAGAGGCTGTAGCTGCAATGAAATCACTTACACAGCACATGCCTCGCAGCCCTTGCACTGAAGGGCTCTGCAGAGGCACTGGTGCTGCTATAAATTAACATGTTTTAGTATCTTATCGTTCTCAACGTACTTTAACAACCATAGGACTCACTTTTCATTGACCTTATTTTAATAGATACATATTTTACGCCATTTACAGCGAATATTTTAGGCCAATATACAGCCATATTCATCGATACTCATTGCCATTCATCACCAAATGTCATGGCGCTCTTTGGCCATTTCTGGCCCTTGCGCCAAGAAACAATATCCATCAATCTACTGTTCTCTACGGAACGAGAAACACTTACGCCCCTCAGTGGGAAAAGTAGCTAAAAAAAGCATTCGTGTTAGTACACTTTATAATTTTATATTACTTGTAGCAAGCCTCTGGCCGTCGCGCCAGTGCTCCACAGTTTCTGCATATTGCACGTGCTGTGTTTGTTTTCCTATGCGACAAAAATGCACATGCTGGGCTGTGGAGTTCGCGTGCTGGGCTGTGATAGTGCAGACACATTACAATCGTCCACAGCCTGAAGAGAGCGCTTTGAGCTGGCGTCTCAACAGCGTGCTGGCCAGGTATGCAGAAGGAGCACGTAAACAAGCGCCAACAAAATGGCTCCACTGCATGCACTCAGCGTCGAGGACACCGAGGCCCGAAAGAAGCGTCGCGCGGAACAGGAGTGTTTTGGTTATGCAGCGAAACGTGGTGCGGACCGCGAACATGCGTACACAATTTAGACATAGAATTACAATAATTAATCGAATTACGTACACCTCCACAATTCAACTAAAGTTTAAGGCTTCTGCCACGATGCCGTGTGCCCTGTGCAGCAATGATAATGCTCAACCGTCTGAGAAATTGTGAACAATGACGCGCAACAACGCCTCAAGCAAATACGTCTCCGTTTGTGTTCTGTGGACTACGCAAACAGCAGTGGCGCGGACAATCTGTCTCGTGTGGCACGTCTTGGAAACAGCGAAGTGTGGCGCGACGGCGTCGCGCCACACTTCCCGCCACACAGTTCCCGATTAGCGACGGCGTCGCTAATCGGGAGATCGCGAGAGGCAGCGCGTCGGTGACGCGTGAGCGCGATTCGCAGCAGCCACCGCAGATACACCTCCGCTCATGGAGCGCTTTGTTTTCATGTATGGCATCGGTGGCGTCATCCGTGAACAGATGACGCGGGCTACCGTGCACCATCTCGTAGCCATCGTCGCCGCAGAGCCCCTCTTGAGCGGCACTCTGTTTTACCTATGATGCTTTCGCTGTACCCTCCTCCTCCGCTTTCCTCCTCGTGCTCTATTGACTATCGCCGTCTTTCATCCTCGCTCCACGTTCGCTCTTTCATCCTTTGCTGTGCTCGTTCTCTCGGTTACGATGGATGCCGAGAGTTGTCGCCGACGCTCGTCGCAGGAACGGGCTCCTAAGAGCTTTGCTTTAAAACGAGGCAGGTGGTGGCACGGGGCTCCCGCGCCAAGCCTTTCATAGAACTGAGTGGCTTCGGAACAAGTTAATTATGCGTGTGATCGTGACCTGCATACTCTTGAACCATTTTGCAAGACATGATGGCGTGCAAACTTGTTAACACTTTCGTGTATGTGGTTCACTTTCCGTGTAGCAGAAACATGGAGCCCTATAACGTAAGCCTATTCCAGTCTATTTTATTCCAGACTGACGGCGTCATAGTTACATAACCGTCTACGTAAGCAGCGGGCAGAGACCCACAGCGTTTCTTAACCACCTATAAAAGAGGAATATATTGGGTGGTTCACCTTTGTTTAATTTCATAGTGAATAGCATCGCCTATTTGACACGTCTTTCTTGTCTAGTTGGCTATCAAGAGGCGAGGACCACGCAGGAAACGTTAGGCATTTAGTGCGACCGAGCCACTTCAGTGAAAGTAGATAACACAATGAGGAGGACAGTGCCGGCGTCCGGGATTGGCTCGCTTCCCCTTGTTTAGCTTTCGGTGGCTGGTTAAAAATAGCGGCGGCGTACAATGGACGTTAAAGATAGATCCCTTCTTCCCAGCAGCTCCGAGCAGCCAGTGCCAGAGCAATCGATCGGCAGACGTCGTCTATTCCTTTCGCTACGGGTCAGTCAGCGTCCATGCAGGAAAAGAAAAAGTTCACTTTGCTCGGCATAGTAATGCATCTGTAATGCGTACACATTACTGTGACGTGATGGGTTTTCGCCGTTTTGTGATGTCGCGTGGAAGAAAGGTGAAGTGGGTGCATTGCGAAAACCTTCGACCAATAGCGGAGGATTAAAGGTAAAAAAGGTGTCTAATCAGAAACAAATATTTTTCTAGTGTACAGCCTAATTATGAATAATCATTGTGCGCACATAATATTAGATGGGGAGTTTTCACGGTTTTCGCAATGTCGCGTGACAAGCAGGCGAAGCGGGGGTGACTCGAAAAATGTTTGACCAAATGTGAAGGGTTGATCTCATAAACGGAATAAGAAGATGTGGATTAGCTTTGCGTCATAATGAACCTGGTTAGAGCACATAATGGTTAGAGCACCCAGCTGTTTTGATCGACGGAAGATGTTCGATTATACCGTCGGTCACACGCGATTTTTTCTTTGTTAAAGTGAGGTGAGCAAGGAACCAGCGTTCCTACCTACCTAGCTGCCTGTTGCAAAGTGCCAAGAATGAAGCGAAGAATTCTTCGCAATAAAAGTGCATATGCGTGCTAGTGCCGTAAGAAATTATCACTGTTGCATACTACACGTAGTGCATGGGCTCGGCGATACGCACAATAAATGGGAAAACGTCGATGAAGAAGGCTGGCGTGGCGTTGTCACAGGTAATACAAAAATAGTAGTAAGTTTTTGATGAAAAGATTAGTAGAATTCAGCAGGTCCTTTATGTTGGTGAAATGGGTGTTTTAAACAAAGTGCTTGCCAGCACATTTATGGTGTTGGGCTGCTGAGCACGAGGTCGCGGGATCGACTCCCGGCCACGCTGGCCGCATTTCGATGGGGGCGAAATGCGAAATCACTTGTGTACTTAGATTTAGGTGCACGTTAAAGAGCCGCAGGTGATCTGAACTTCCGGAGTCCTCCACTTCGGCGTGCCTCATAATCAGAAAGGGGTTTTGGCCCGTAGAACCCCACAATATAATTAATTTTATTGCTGGCACGGATACAAAGTACCGACTCCGAGCCAGTGCTCATTCTTAGTTCAACACTGTACAACCTGCGTGGCAGTAACACATTAAGCTCTGAAATTCCGGGTGCGATGCGTGGTTTGAAAAATCACAAAGCACAGTAAATCTGGAACGCCATATTAAAAGATTATTTGCGTCGACCTCAAAACGAGTTTCGGAAGGGCTTCAGATGAGATCTGCCTGAAGTTTGAAGTGTTTTTTATGTTTTCGACTATTCTGAGTGCTTAAGCGATGCCTTCCAAAAAAATTTTAAAGATGACTTGTGGTACAGAGCACTATTTTAGTCCTTAGTTTGATCACCCATAAAGGCGGGCTTCATACAGGGTGTTCTAGCTAACTATAGCCGGAGTTTAAAAATATGCAAATGCCACGTAGCTGGACAGAACGAAGGTAATGTTGCTTGCCGTAGCTTGAAGATATTCAAACTATTTTTCATTCCGACTAATTAGATAATAGATCTTACTTCCCTAATCAAGTTCCCAATTAGATGAAAGATGTCAATGAGAAAATTGTAGAGCGAGATAAAAAACTCCCGATACAGCTCTGTGTTGCTCAATACATGCTACATGAAAGTGTTCTTCCGAGCTTGAAAGAAGCCCGCAAAAGCATGCAAAATTATCGCGCAACTGGCCGCTTGAAGCGCTTTGTGTGTATTCGCGGGGTTTCACACACGAAAAAGACTTTTATGTAGCACATATTGAGGAACATTAAGCTGTATCCGGAGTTTTTTATGTCGCTCTACATTTTTTCCTGGACACTTATCATCTAATTGTAATATTTGTGAAGTTTTTAAATATGTAGGTATAGTTAACTAGGCGCAATGAAAAAGAATAGTTTGAGAATCTCCAAGTGACGGCAAACAACATTACCTTGGTTCTGTTTAGCTACATGGCATTTGCACTAGATTTTAAAACACCTCGTGTTTGGCGCAGCATAGCCTTAGCCGCTTTCGCGCCATTAAACCCCACTTAACTAACTAACTAACATGGCATTTGCATGTTTTTAAACTCTGGCTAAATTTAGCTGGGACACCCTGTATATCACGAAAAATGGAAGCGCATGTGTGGCTGATTACTGATGTCCAATAACTAAGCTTTTAACTAATTAGCCTGTGGCAGATATTGCAATTTATAAATTGTAGCCCGTGACACTGCAAGGTGGATCCACTGAGAAGAAATTCTTTCGATAACAGCAGTTGTGAAATTATTAATTTCATAATTTTGCGAAGAAATACATTGGCGGTCTAGTTACTTTTCTGCTTCAATGTAAAACGCTGCATTTCCTTAAGATGTAATCGGAACGACAGCGCACTCTTTCTGCAAGGTTGACTGCGCATATGTCAAAAAGGGTTCTCAATATTTTAAAGTGGAGATGCCTTGCAATATCACCGGGTACGATTTGTAAATTGCAATACGTGCCACACGGTAATTAGGGGAAACCTATGAGTGACTTTTAGTAATTAGTTATTTATTTACTTCGATTTCTCATGAAAATAACGTCCGCCTGTTCCAGTGTTCCAGCTCAAAGACTAGAATTATGCCGTCTGCCACAGATGATACTGGAACCTGTTTGGCTGTCCACAGAAAATCAAGAAAAAGCAGATATTGGCCATTGCGCGCGTGCTGTAAAAAATGATCACGCTTAGCAGTTCTCGATTGAAAAAGAAGTATTAATAGAAAATAGGATAAGGGTTTCAACATTTTCAAAAAGTTGTACATGCCTTTATTATTTTTCTAATGACGCCATAAATTAGTACCTTCCCAAGCTTGATCACTGAATCACCAAACAATTGAAAATATCGTTAAACCTGCTGAAACATCCGTAGCTGTGGCAAAATTGGATTGGCCAATTACGGATGATCTCCGCTCAATGAACGAAGTATTGCTTGGTCATTTCCGTACCTGTGATCACCATGTGATGCACACCCCGTCGCTCTCGCACGCCGCTCTACCTTGGTGCTGTGCTACTCGCAGTCAGACAGGCGTCCATGACCCCTTACAGAAGAAACCAAGAATTCGAACGCTTTAAAATTTGTTCTTCTATTGCGTATGCACAGCGTCCTCCTCTCGTAGTCATGGAGACGTACAAGCTGAAGAATCAAGGGTAACTATAAGGACGGAACTGCCAATAGCAGTCCAGTACTGCAACAAGGATTTATTTCCACCTTGCTCCTGTTCCACGGAACGCAGCAAGCTTTTTGTCATGCGATCGTACCAGGAACGCCATGCCAGTACGACAGCAGGCCTGTTCCAGTTTTGGAGGTCGAGGCCAGTCATTGACAAGGCTTGAGTAGCCTTGAAAGCCGACTGGCGTGAAGTAGATTTGTCCACTCTACAGTACAAGATAAACCGATTTCACTTACCATTACTTCACTTAAAAATATAATTGAGACAGTCGTCATTTGCTGATCCACGCAAGTAACGGTGGGAATAATCAAACGCAGTCGATTACTTCTAGGTTACCATTCTCCGAAAATTTTAATAGCAGTGCACATATGCCGCAAACACAACGAGCTGGCCTGTAACTTCCAGCGCGTCCTTTTCATTCATTCATACAATGCTTATCTTTACCAACAATAGCTTGAAAAAATTTTATCAGTGGTCTTCTCTTGCGTTGGTCGCGAAGTTATCAGCAGTGGCACTGAAAACTCGCCCTGTGTGTGAGCTGGGAAGCAGTGCAGTGTTGCAGCGTGCGGAAATCTTGCGCACTCAATCGTCATCGCTCAGCATCCCGTGCCATTTCGACACGCAACACTATATTCTTGCTGGAACTTGAAGACCGTCCAGGTTTGGCCAATCGTCCCTAGGTGATGTCCTGGCACTGAAATCTTATGTGGCCTTCACTAGCGATTCATACAAGCGCCGGTTTAGTTATTCGGCCAACATCCGCTGGATTGTCAAGATGAAGAGGAAATACTCAGCTTGCGGGTTTGTCTCTTGTCTGAGCATGGCCATCCGTGAGGCTGCTGCGTGGCACAATCTCAGGTGTTCTGGTGCAGTTCCCGCCAAATTCACGTTCCGAATATTGTTTCGTTTATTACAACTTGCCTGACCATTAAGGTAACTAACTACATGCAATTGGTTACCGAAAATGAAATTGAATTAGAGCGTTACCGATGAGGAATGTACTTGTAAATTTACAAAATTAGAAAGAAATGTAAAAAATTGCAAGTAATTAGCTACACATACTTCGATACATGCAAGACTGACGTGTAGTCGCCTAGTGTTACTGTAACGTTCATTAGTTGAATTTAGTTTTATTGCGGTTACCTGTCCTCATGCACAACTTTTGTCGTTGTCTGTTTTGAACGTGGAAAGTTCGAGTCAAAATATGTGTGTTGCAGAAGTTTAAATCTAGTCGAAACAGAAACAGAAAGTAGCTGCTTGCACACCGGCTAAAAACGAGAAACGAGATACAGAAAATACGCAATTAACATTACGTGGCAAACGTAGCAAAAAAAATTTAGGTTTTGATGAACAGTTATGAAATTTTATGAACTGGTGTAGACCAATCTGAACTGTTTTTTTTTCTTCATGTTTTAGACCTGAATCCAAGCAGAATGGAAATGTGTGAGCCGTTACGTGAAAGATTTTCGTTTGGACTTGCTGCCTGAAGTGCACGTATGACAAATTGCAAGCACCGCAAGCTGGCATAGTCTTAGAAAGCATGTTGTCATTCGTAGCGAATTGCGCCGCAGATAGTTTTTATAAGTTGGTCTCGTGACCGCTCATTCTGCTTCTCATTTACAGTTTTCAAATGCTGCATGGTACATTACCGCGCAGCATTGATTGACCGGTACGTATAAGCCGCTGTAGTGCGCATGTCCCGGCAAAAGAACTAATGAAACATGCGAAGCTGTGATGCACCTGCACAAAGCGCAGCTGCACACACCGTAACGATCAGCCTCCACGGATACAGTCACATATTCAAAGCGTTTTGGAAACATTCCGATAAGCATTCTGAAGGGTATGCGCATCGTGCGCTGTCAGTGTTTATGCATACTAAGTTCAGTGAAACAAAACTTAACACTAAGATATCAAACCTAGAATCGCGAAACAATCTGTGCCATGAAATCTGGGATCTGAACGAAAATTACCATCAGGGGGACGTTGAAGGCTTTTGTGAAATTTACATGACAATGTCAGCAGTCCGTCCCACAAGTGTTTTTCCAATATGGCTGTTTCTCAGTAATCCGACCTCTGAAGAAAAACGAAAACCGGCAAAGAAATGCTAGTAACCACGAGGTTTAAGGTCCCGCACTGATGACGGTAAGCAAATGAAATTGGGGCAGGTAGAAACTTACAGGTTCAAAGGAATCGCTATTCGAATACAGAATAATTGATTCCTGATATTGTCGGAACTATATGTACATTTACGCTCAGATGTCTCGTTCTACAACGAATAGGTGAAAATATTCGCTTAATAAATTACAAAATCAATTAGAGATCACAATATAATGCAACAATTTCTTCAAGTTTTATTGGAAGAAATCACGCCAAGCAAAGAGAATACATTGAACCATGCGACGTTACAGAGCGGCTTTACTGATGTTATGGTATTGATGCACTTGCTTCAAATTTGACATTGGTGCTAAGAGAGGAAACATCGGCCTCTGACCGGCGTTTTTTTCTATAATAAGTGCGAACTCAGAAGCAGTCCTGAAACTTTAGTGTATCAATTTAGCCCCATCTGTCTTGTTTTTTTTTTGCGTCCCCTAAAACATCGTTACTTCAACATAGTATAAACCTGGGTGAATTGGTTGATCTTTCTGGTCAAAGCAGCGCAAAAGTAACGGCAACACAAGACAGAGAAATACTGAGGACAGGCGCTGATCGCTCGTATTTTTCGTTACTTGTGCTGCTTGCAAAGTTGCTTTTTTGTGCGCGTCAGAAGAATTAGGCTCGAGGGAGCACTACGCTCCTAGATTTGCAAGTCTCTTCACACTGTTCAGCGCTGTGGAACTTGTTTTGGTTTCCAAGGCAGCCGCCGTAGGTGAAGCTCTCACAGGTCGCGGTAGTCGTGTTGTAGTAGTACTTGGTCATGTAGGCCTCACAGGGTCCCGTTATTGGCGGCAGTTCGCAGAGATGTGGTGTGGACACTTTACAAAAAAGAAAAGAAAGGAAGAAAGAGTAACGATCTTAAGTTTTATTGCAAAGAACATTTTCTAAGTGCTTCCCGCCCCTTTTTGCATGATGTAAGAATAGAAAAAAGAAACAACCTGAGCAACATAATATGTGAAAGTATAGTATACAGCACGGACAGTACCATAGCTACTTTTGGCTGTGGACCTTTTCCTACGTAAAGTGGGACATATAAAGGTAAATCCCATTTCATAAAGGAAACAAGTAAGCCAAAGCATGAAAGTGAGCTTGTAAATATGCCGTCTTCCAATAAATATATTCCCTGTTGTTGAGTTCGGCTCCTTCATTTACCAAGTGCATGTCGAAAACTATGAATCTTAACAAGAAACAAGCATTACCTGTTCTCACTTAGGATATGACAAGGCGAAAAATACCTGCATGGTTGAACTTATTACCCCTAATAATCAAAAGCTACTTCTGACACGGGCTGCGGTGAAACGTTCCGTTGGCAATTTTGATTTCGAGGTTCAAGGCGCATAGAAACTCCAGCATATCTGTTTTGTGGTAGTTCTGATCTCTGGTCGGGTCAGTGCGAGTGATTCGCCACCGAAATGTAGTACTTTATTTCCGGTAAGCTTAGACACTCATCCACAGACTGCACCTAAATTGAAACAAGTGACAAAAATAACGGGGTCCGAGTAGTTCAATGCTTTCAATCTTGTTCCAGTGGCAGTGCTGTGCTGCGATATTGTAATGTTGGTATTTACGCATATGCTTTGCGATTACCATCAGCTGTGGTAAATGACCTGTTTCGGCTTTCTTGCTTTTGAGAATCTGATAGAGGATGTTTGTTATGGAAAACCTCGCCTTCTTCCTATTGCTGAATGATATTTTATTGTTCCGTGGAGTATGGATGACTCTATCACATATCACAGGATGGACTGACATTCTATCACATGTCACTCCCAAGGCTGTAACAGCTTAGCTGGAGGCATTATGCTTCGTGCAGCCACTCGCATCAACGCGAATTGCGCCGCGAAGACACATCGCAATGCGCACTCTGTACTCGTCGCAGATGACTTTGAAGATACAGCGGCCAGGCGGGCGCGGTCGCCCGGGAGTGTATTTACAATTGCTAGTAGGTACAGCGCGGCATGGCGCTTGCGGATACTTGCGGAGAGGCCGGACGTTCGCGCGCATGTGCGAGTAAAGCGGGTGCGAGCGAGGGAATGTGGACACTTTTGCTCCTTGGACATATGACTCTGCCTAGGCAGTACGGCGGAGTTTCTTAGCGCGTGTTGTATGCGTTTTTCCTAGGCGGGCCGGCAGTAGTCGCGGGGCGCGGTAGTGCTGAAGTTAACGTAGCAAGTTGGCGGCTGGACGTAATTGTATTTATTCAATCGTGTTTTTTTTTACTAACTGAAACAGCGTGTCATTGTTTCGCACTATTGGCGGCGCCTCCAGGACACGAAAGCGGCAACGGGGACACCAACGCTAGAACCCGGACTGTTGCGTGGGTTGGGGCTCGCTGAGGCCTGCGCGTGCCAGGGGTGTATAACATCGGCTGTCCACTATCGCGGACAGCCAATTTTTTATGCGAACACCCCCTGGCATGCTTCGGCCTCCGCGGCCATAATCCACGGGCCGCCATGCTTCCAGCTTTAATCCCCCCGCTACCCCTTGGGTGCCCTGGAGATCTTGCGCCGCCTGCTTTATTATAACCTCAGCTGCTCTCCTAAGGTCTCCGTTTGCCGCTTACATGTGCCCTCCTGGAACAATGCTTGTAAATAATACAATGTATCGTCGCGACGAAAAAACCGACCCGCGACTTTTACAACACCAGTCAGAACCTTGTCGCTTCAGACACAGCGATCACCAAATGGGGCGTCCATGCCCACTGCCTCACCGCGCGGGCAGCCAGCGGCGGCGCGTAAACTCGAGCGCACTCCGCGTTGCCGGCATATCTAGGGGACAAACGCATACAACATGCGCTAAGGAGCCTCCTACGTAGTGCCTAGGCAAAGTCATATATTTAAAGAGCAAAGCCTCCAGATGCTCACTCTCGCACCCTCTCTTACACGCGCCTGCACAGAAACGTCGGGTGCCATGAGAAACGCCACGCCCCCGCTGTACCTACTAGCAATTGTAGAAATTCCGCCCGGGACACCCGCAGTAGAAGGTGACCCCTCCTTCCCACGGCGCGCGGTGGCGAATTTATCGCTCTTGGAATTTAGCGGAACCGCACGGCAACGCCGATGACAGAAATGCGTCTGGAGTGTCCATATACGTGCTATCGCAAGCGTGCAGCTCGAGTATATATTTTAAAGCTTACTCACCTGGCCACGCAAACAGAATGACTTCTTCGCTCGCTCTTGGGCCAAACTTTCGATCCCATGGAACTGCGCACAAGAAGTATAGTTTTATTATGAATCACGTCTGGTAACACTAAAGCAGGTGTAGAAAATAAGAAAATGCTTCTCAGTGCTGCGTCTCCGGAGTGGGGAGGCATTATCGTGCTTTTGGAACATTGTACTGACAGCTCAACAAAGCCGTTGGACAGACGCAGCGACGTCAATAAGTGATCAGCAGAGATTTACTCAAGTTGTACAGCGTCGTGTTATGTGCTAGGCGGCGTCCCAGGAGCTCAAATTCGGAATGGTCCTTTAGCCAGGAAGTCGGTAGTGTACGCTGATCGTCTTACGATGTTTCAAGATGTTGATGAAAAAAATTACGGAACTCATCTGAGGATGGCTGTCGATGATAATACGAGTAACATTCGACAAACTTAGCGGCGTACCATATTTCTGAAGATGAATATGTTTCACAACTTCGATTGTCACTCTGCGGCTCACGTTGCTTCTGCTGTATGTGGCATAATTCGGTATCCTATGTTGCTATGGTACTCACTGGCCGTGGTCGGCCATGAGCATGGCGGTATGATGATAACTGTATGACGCCGACTGACTGACGACTAGGAAATGACGAAGGAACTCATCGATGGAACGACAAACGTGGTATGATAAGAGCGGCAGGACGGCAATGACCGACCGTTGTTTAATGGTTACCATAGTATAAAAAGGACAGAGTGACGCTGCCGACATGAGGACAGTTGCATGACGACGACATCGTTTATTTCACAACTTTAATTGTCACTCTTTGGCTCGTGTTGCTTTCGCTGTATGTGGCATAATTCGGTATCCTCCTATGTTGCCATGGTACTCACTGGCCGTGGTCGCCCATGAGCATGGCGGTATGATGACTGTATGACGCCGACTCACTGACGACTATGAAATTACGAAAGAAGTCGCCGATGGAACGACAAACGTGGTATGATGAGAGCGGCATGGCAGCAATGACCGACCGTTGTTTAATAGTTACCATAGTATAAAAAGGACAGCGTGACGCTGCCGATATGAGCACAATTGAATGACGACGACAGCGTGACAACGATGGTTTGACGACAATTGGCCTCGATGTGACGAAGCTGGAATGACAACGGTGCTGAGAAGATGGTGTGACAACAGGTGTATGATAGTGGATATCTGACGACGGACGACGCAATGATGACAATAGCGTGAAAATAGGGGCACAATTAGGATTAAATGACGGCAGCATAATTAGGATAGAATGGCGAAAAAGATGATTTCGATGAATCAAAAACGCTGGTATGATGACGATGACATGACGTTACATAAAGGATGATGATGGCAAATTGGTACTGTGACGGTAAATGCATAAAATAGTACGCAGTGTGTGGGATGACGATGGCGTTATGACGACTACATGGCGAGTGTGAAATGTCGACGTTAGAACGACGACTTACGACCCCAAAAGCAACACAACAATGGTAGGGCAACCAATGCATGACGATGACTGTGGGATGATGGCATTGACGACGATGTAATTAAAAGGGTATGATGAGAGTAGAATTACGACGAATGCATTAAGAAGCCTGTGTGACAAAAACGGTGTGACGAATATAGCATGGTGAAGCTGGAGTGGCGGCGACTGCAGGACCCCTGCGGCATGATGACGGTGGTGTCACAACGACTGTTTGATGGCGACTGTCTGACGACGATGGCATAACCACGGCAGGATATTCACAACTGAATGATAACAGGATAACTACAACGGAATGAAGAAGGAGGATTGACGTCGATGGAAAGACGAAGGTGGTTTGATGACGATGGCATGACGATAATGGGATAACGTTACTAAAGTGATTAAAACGGTTAAACGACAGCGTTATGAGGACGGTATGACGACAATGGTAGGAACATGATTGGTATATATATATATATATATATATATATGGCGTGACGATGACGACATGATGAGAGTTGCATGATGAAGTGGCAATGACGACTATGAAACGACCGCGAGAGCATCACGACCACAGTATCACAACTAATGCTTAACGATGACTGTAGGACAACGACACAATGATGATGGTGGCATGACAATGGTATGAAGGCAATCGGATGACGAAAAGTGTATGACGACAATGGCCTGGCGATGAATTTGTCAACAGGTCTCTATGACGGCAATGGCCTGATGAAGATGGGGTGATGACGACATCATGGCGAGCAGTGATTGACGAAGCTATAATAAGGACAGTGCAACGACTTGAACATTAAACTGGGCTGATTAAGTTATATTACCAAAAACCTTGCTTTCCAGAATTCGGTACAGGCGTGATCTTAAGGCCACTAAACGAATTGTAAGTAAGATTCTTAAAAGAATCACTCGTTTTTCATTCCTTTCTGACATGTGTGTAAATATGTACATTCATCTGTAATTGTGACTCTGCTCTGCGGTTCGTTCATGTTCAAGTCTACAAGTTTGGTTCCAACGCCGTTGCTGCTTTCATCAAAGTTACGGGGTATAGGTATTCAGTCGATAATTAGGGTGTCATTTTCTGGAACGCAAATATTAAAAAAAAAAGGTGATTGTGGCAGATGACTCATATTCATTGCGCCTCCAGGCATCGAGGCGAAGTGGCGGAGAAAATGTGGCCTCTTGTTATTTCATGCTAACGAACGTGGGAAGCGTCGGTTGAGTATTTCCATAAATTGAATTGAATTTCCATAATTGAATTGAAATTGAATGTTTTACCCGCCAAAACATTCATCTCATTAAGAGGCACGCGGTAGCGGGGCGCTGCGCATTAATTTAGACCACTTGGAGTTCTCTACCGTGCAGATGAATCTAGCACACGGGCGTTTTTCGCATTTAGGCCCCTTCGAAATGCGGCGGCCAGGGCCACGATCGAACTCGCTACCAGAAGCTCATCAGCAGGACAACACCACAGCCACAGCGCCATCGTAGCTGGCGACGCTTAAGAAACGCGGACAGAATGTGTGCTAACAGTCAGATCAGCGGGACTCACTCTTGTGCAATGCTTATGATCGTTGCGTAGTATCATTTGAGTAAAGAAATCAAAGGAAAGCGATTCAAACCAAGTTTCGTATGAGCAGGAATCCTCTGAGTTATGAAGAAAGAAACATTATTTCCTTGTGTGAATCGTAAGCAGCCATTGATTATGGGGCAACCTCATGTTTATTCGTATTTGCTTACACTGCATTCAATATATGAAGCAATCAATAAATTTAAATTGAACTAGGGCTTCCGGTATCGATGATGTCATTCTTCTCGGAGCTAATTATGTTGTGCAGAGTTCGGGAACGGCAAATATTTGAAAGAAGTTTGTTGCTTTAAAAAAGAAAATACTGCGAAGGTATATACTGCATTTTTTTTGCTTGAGGCATTGCAGTAGTTGCGGTTTAACAAGTTGAAAGTAACTAGTGGGTTCTACACGTTATTGTACTCTTTCTCTTTCAATTTCGTTACGTTGTTTAACCTAACATTGACTTCAGGCAAAATGACACCACAGGTAATCAGTCACTGCTCTTAGATTCCCCAAACTTTATTTGAGATGCTTTAGCGTTTCTGATGATGGAAAGCCTGTGTCCTGCACGTTCCCAGTCCAGTTACAGGCACAGAGAATGCGGAACCTCCATCAACAGGCGATGAACAAGGAGGCTCTACTCGCCGTCTTAGGCTACTGGCAATCGTCCTCGCTTGTAGGGCCTCTCTTATATACTTAAATAGGGAAGGAAATAAACCATGTACCTCTAATTCTAATTTGTGAAAGCTGTGACCTTTTCGTAATCAGGATAACATTGCCGCATGCGAAGCACAAGTCTTATACAAACCTTCAGGATGAAAGGAAGTAGAAGCTGCGGAATGATCTACGTTAGGCCAGACGATACGGTCACCGCTTGTTGGAAATAGAGCATGAGTTCAGTGCTCAACACTACACCGCTGTCTGCTCTGTCACAAGGCGGCTACTCAATATAAAGAATCGTTCCAGGATTGGAGATACTGCAGACAATTTATAGTGTTGGGAATTCTGCTGAAACATGTATTTTTATATCAAGAAACGAGTTGATTATTGAAAATGCGCAAACTTTGCGCACCTACTTCTAGCAGGGAGTAATGATTAAATCACCTTCCTGAAACCTTGCTTTCCAGCATTCTGTACAGGCGTGATCTGAAGACCACTGGGCGTATTGTGAGCAATATTCTAAAGGAACACACTCCTTGTTTTTCATTGCTTTCTGACATATGCATCAATACGTAGATTCGTCTGTAATTGTGAATTTGCTCTGCTATTCTTTCATCTTCAAGTCTATAAGTTCGCTTACCAACACCGTTGTTGCTTTCGTCAAAGTTACGGTGTACAGGTATAAGTAGCGTGTCCTTTTCTGGACTTTAAATATTAAAAAAAAAGGTGATTGTCGCAGATGGCTCAACGTAGGTGCTTGACCTGGATTACTCGAACTCGAAACAGCCGGTATAGATGTGTTTCTCTCATTAAAATAAGTTTACATTTAAGTGCATGTCCTGTGTTCCTCTGTGTCTTCCTCTGTATCATTGTGTCTATTTATTTCTTGAAGATCCATGTTTACCAACACGACCACTATCCTTCGTTTTTTGAGAGTCGTCTAACGAATGCTTCTCGACGTTACTTCCCGCAACTTGTACATCAAAGTGGTAGGATGCCAGCATGCGTTGGGAAGCCCAATAATGTGTTTGAAATGTCATAGCGCCCCCAGCCATCGAGCTAAAGTGGCGGAGAAAATGTGGACTCTGATATTTCGTGCTACGGAAAATGGGCAGCGTCGGTTGAGGATTTACAGAAATTTATTTGTGTTGTTTCGTGTGCCATAATGCCCATATTTTCACGAGGCACGCCGTAGCACTGCGCAATATGTTCGACAACTCGGGGTTATTTGCCATGCAGATGAATCTAAGCACACTGGCGTTAAGCCTCCATAGGAATGCTGCGGCCGGAGCCGCGATCGAACCCTCTACCAGGAGCTCAGTAGCAAGGCAGCCCTACAGACACAGGGCTATCGTAGCAGGTAGCTGTTAAACAGGGACAGAACGTGCGCTAAAAGTAAGAGCAGCGGGACGCGCTCTTGTCACAACGTTTATGATCTTGGTGGAGTATCATGTGAGGAAAAAAATCAAAGGAAGAAGATTCAAAGCATTTTTGATGTGAGCAGGAATGTTTTGCGTTATGAAGAAAGAAACATTATTTCCTTGTGTGAATCGTATGCAGTCATTGATTATGAAGCAACATTTTGAATTTCATACCAGGCAACCCAACACTCAACATATGAGAGAAGCAATAAGTTGAAATTGAACTAGGGCTTGCGGTATCGATGGTGTCATCTTTTGGGGAGCTAATTGTTGTGCAGAGTTTAGGAACCGCAAATATTTGAAATAGGTTTGTTGTTTATAGAAAACAAAATAAAAAGAACACTGCGAAAGTGTATACTGTCTTTGTCTGCTTGAGGCATTCCGCCAGTTGCGGTTTACTGAGTTGCAAGTAACTAGCGGGTTTTAAACCACATTGTACTTGATTGCATTCTACAATTTCTTTACATTGTTTAACCTAACGTTGACTTGAGGCAAAATATCAGATGCAGTCGGTCACTGCTCTTGGATTCCCGAAATTTTATTTCAGGTGGTTCAGCGTTTCTGATGATGGAAAGCCTGTGTCCTGCACGTTGTGAGTACAGTTACATGCACAGACTGTGCGGAGCCGCCAGCAGCAGGCGAAGAACAAGGAGGCTGCGCTACTCGCGTTCTTAGGCTACTGGCAATCGTGCTCGCTTGTAGGACGAGGTCTTATGTACTTGAATAAGGAAGAAAAAAAACCATGCCCCTATAATGGCTAATTTGTCAAAGCTGTCGCCTTTTTATAAGCAGGATGACATTTCAGCATGCGAAGCACAAATCTGATACAAACCTTGAGGCGGAGAGGCTGCGGAATGATTTCTGGGAGGCCAGAAGATTTGGTCAGCGCCTGTTTGAAATAGAGCCTGGATTCAGCGCCGAACACAGCGCCGCTCTTTGCACTGTCACAAGACATCTACTCAGATTGGAGAATCGTTTCAAGCCAGAAGACAATGCACATAATTTACGGTGTTAATAACTATCCGCATAATATATATATATATATATATATACATATATATATATATATATACATCAAAATTCTTTGTATTTTAGAACTTCATGCACTAATTCTTAGCAAGAGTTGGGCAATATATCACCTTCAAGTTCATTTCATACGTTCAATCGAAATGGCAAAGCTTCAATATGAAATATTATGTCGGCTTTTCCAACATTGTATTCATTATGTGAAGCAATCAGTAAATTGAACTAGAACATTTGGCACTGATTCATTTAGTTATCGAAGGCCTAATGTGGTTTACGGAGTTCGGTACGGGATTCATCCTCGGAGCTTTAAACAATGCGCAAGCCAGTGATGCAGGATTCCTTTTCGAACGCTGAAAATAATCAGTCTGTCTGCACAATAATGGAGGCCTTAATGAGATGCCTAATAAAATCTCGAAAACATTTCTTTAATTCAAACATTTTTTAACGTTTTGTAGGTAGTGACGAACGGAAAAGCAAAAGTTGCACCAATCCTGCAGTTGATGTCGCGGAGAGCCCGTGGGCCCAAACTTGGTAGTGTAACCAATTTCCGCAGAATCGGCTAGAAAGTACACACACAGTGAGTAGAACGACAATGGCGTTACGTACTCTCTATACTCTGTTTCATATTTAACAGAGAACGCGGCGGAAGCTACGCAAGTCGTGAGGTCATACATGCCTCTCTCTGCGCGTTTCGCAGCGCAGTTGTTCTGTTGCGATACTAACTGTCGGGAAACTCCAGTTGAATTTTCACCGTCGTCGTAGTCGTCGCCCTGAAGTTCTTTATGAATTCCAAGCGCTATAAGATGGCGGCCGCGTGCCCTATGCTGTAGGTACAAGGTGTTACGTTTCGCCTCCTACGTGCGGTATAGCCGGCGCGGATGCAACGGACGCCGGGGCTTCGTTCACAGCGGCGGACATTTTGGCCCGTTCAGCGCTGCCGGAACGCGTCCCCTCAAGCGCGTCCAGGCATGTTTCAATGCCGCGTGTCTTCGTGTGTGTGAGTGTATGCGCATGTTGGTGCCCACGCTTGTCAAATCGTGGCAGCCGGGGAGAGGAGCTCCCCAACTGTGAAGCGAGGAGGTCTGACCGACGCCGGCCCGGCGGATGCGTCACTTCTTGTCTCAACGTGTCCGTGCGCCGCCGTCACGTGCGCCTTTTCCGGGCCGTTCCTTCTTGCCCTCGACTCCGAGAGTATAAAAGCAGCTGCCCCGGACGCCAAGAGAGAAGCTTCGATTTATTCAGTCGAGTAGCGTGGTCTCCCGTTTCTCCACTTCGGTCGACCTGACCGGCAGCTTTTTTGCGATGGTAGAATAAACAAGCTGTTCTGTTAGCAGTCGACTCATCCTTTGCCAGGACCTTCGGATGCTTGCAGCTGTGCCCCAGGCGGCCAGGCCAACGCTACCCTTGGGGCTTGCGACCCAGATGCAACAACTGGTTGCCAGCGGTGAGATCGCGACAACGGAGGCCAGCAGCGATGATATGCGGTCGACTGTATGCTGAGCAGCACAACGACCATCCGGGAGCAGTGCAACGAGCCCTGTGTGATGACTGGTTGCCTGCAGCGGAACGACTGCGCTGAATTCTTGGCTGCGAGGTTTGGTGAGTGCGGGACTTTCTTCTGAGTTTTGCCAGGCTTTTGTTAGTGTCAGAAACAGAGCTGGTAATTGTGGTTGTCGTTGCTGCCGGGTTAGTTTGCGGCAAGACATTAGTCGGCAGTAGAGAAAGCAGCATTCAGAGCAGCCATGGATTGGAAGTCGTTGCGCAAACCGAAATTGCTCGAGCTTGCAAGAGAGCTGGGTCTGGATGTCTCAGACAAACTCAGAAAACCAGAGCTGCTAAGGGCTATTCTTGAGTTAGAAGCTGAGGATGAGGAGCTGTCGGAATGCCTTGAGACCATTGAGGAGAGGGAGACGGCAAAAAGACAGGAGCGCGAACGTAAAAAGCAAAAAGAGAAAGACGAGCGCGAACGTAACGAGCAAAAAGAGAAAGAGGAGCGCGACCGTCAACACGCTTTGGAAATGAAGCGTCTCGAGGTAGAGATGGAACGCGCTCGTAATGGAAGTGAGGCACACGGTACAGGAGAACGAGTATCGTTCAAAATGACTGACCTGATGCGGCCGTTTAAGCTTGGAGAGGACATTGGTTTGTTCCTGGTTAACTTTGAGCGAACGTGCGAGAAGCAGGGGTTCTCTCGGGAAACGTGGCCACAGCGCTTGCTCACTTTGTTGCCCGGCGAGGCGGCCGACGTAGTCGCTCGCTTGAACAGAGAGGAAGCAGAGGATTTCGACCAAGTGAAATCGAGTCTGCTAAAAAAGTACAGGCTGTCAGCGGAGGCGTTCCGTCGGAAATTTCGGGAAAATGAGAAAGGCAGAAGTGAGTCATATACAGAGTTTGCCTACAGGCTTATGTCAAACATGCAGGAGTGGCTCAAAGAAGAGAAAGCGTTTGGTGACCACGAGAAAGTTCTGCAGTGTTTCGGGCTGGAACAGTTTTATAGTCGGTTACCTGAGAACGTGCGGTACTGGGTCTTGGATAGGCCAGACGTTAGTACGGTGGCTAAAGCCGCCGAGCTAGCCGAGGAGTTTGTGACGCGTCGGGCCCGCGGAGCTAAGGACGGTCAAAAGGGTGAATTTGGCTCTAAGTTTGAGAGGGCGAAGTTCACACCCATGAGAGCAAGGGGGGACACACGTAGTGCGGATGCGAGTGAAAGCAGTCCGACCGAACGTAAGGAGACGGCGGCAGCCGAAGCCCAACGCAGAAAGCGGTTCGAGACGAGGCAACCGCGCGTGTGTTATACGTGCCAGAAGCCGGGTCACTTTTCGGCGCAGTGTCCAGAAACAAAAACAAAAGTCGTGTTTTTGTCATTATGCAGCACTGACGAAAACATGAAGCTTCTCGAGCCTTACATGCGAGACGTCCTCGTGAACGGGAAAGAGTGCCGAGTGCTTCGTGATTCCGCAGCTACAATGGATGTAGTTCACCCCTCTCACGTAGAACCCGATATGTTCACGGGCGAGTGCGCATGGATCAAGCAAGCTGTGGAAGCTCATAGCGTGTGTCTGCCCGTAGCAAAAGTGCTTATTGAAGGACCTTTCGCAGCACTTGAGACGGAGGCCGCAGTGTCATCTATGCTGCACCCCCCCCCCCCCAATGCCCGTACCTATTTTCGAACAGGTCCGATCACCTCCTGCGCGAGAAGGGGCTTTTGTTTGGTGAGGCTAGCGTTCAGGCCTTAACCAGATCGAGAGTTCGGGAGCTCGCTGCAAAGGCGGTAGTTGCGGGGCCGACGTTGTCGAACAATGAGAAAGGGTCGGAGGCGCAGCAAGCTGATATTCAGAGCACGTCCGAACTGAATAAAATTGAGCCTGTAGCGTTGAAGGCACCAGATACTGGAGAGGAAATGCCCGACACGGGAAAGTTAGAAGAGCTATCTGCAGATTTGCTCACCGCGCCTACGTCAGATGGACTTAATAGGTGGCTAAAAGTCAGCCGGTCGGCTTTGATAGCCGACCAATAAAAGGAGGGCAGCCTAGAAAACCTGCGCTGCAATGTCAAGGAAGGTATCGCCAAGAAAAATGCTTGTTTTGTGGAAAGAAGTGGGGTCCTGTACCGGAAGTATCTAGACCGCAGGGGAGTGGAGTTCGATCAGCGGATCGTGCCTCAGTGCTACCGTCAGGATCTGTTGCGCTTGTCGCATGGGGGTTCGTGGTCTGGACACCTAGGAGTTAAAACTAAGGACCGTCTCTTGCAAGAGTACTATTGGCCAGGGTGTTTTCGTGACGCAGAACACTTTGTGAGGACATGTGACACCTGTCAGCGGGTAGGCAAACCAGGGGACAAATCGAGGGCGCCGTTGAAGTTGGTACTTATCATTACGGGGACTTTTAGACGGCTCGTTATTGATACAGTGGGACCTGTGCCGGTAACAACCACGGGGTACAGACACATTTTGACTGTGATCTGCACAGCTACGAAGTTTCCTGAAGCAGTGCCGCTTAAAGAACTCAGCTCAGTTGAGATAGTCAATGCACTACTGTCCATATTTGCGCGAGTTGCTTTTCCTGCGGAAATCCAGTCAGATCAGGGCACAGTGTTTACTAGCGCTTTGACGACAACCTTTCTCGAAAGGTGTGGGGTAAAGCTGTTACACAGCTCAGTGTACCACCCACAGTCGAATTCCGTTGAGAAGCTCCACTCCGTTATGAAGCGCGTGTTGAGAGCATTGTGTTTTGAACAACAAACTGACTGGGAGCTGTGTCTGCCGGGGGTGATGTTTGCAATAAGGACGGCGCCGCATGCGGCTACGGGGTTCTCGTCAGCTGAGCTGGTGTTCGGTCGCTCGCTGCGGTCTCCACTTCGCATGCTTCGAGACTCGTGGGAAGGCAGGCGCGACGACCCAGTCGTGGTGGAGTACCTGCTTAGGCTCCTCGAACGCTTAAGAAGGGCACAGGAGTTGTCAGGTGAAGCAATGGCAAAGGCCCAGCAGAGGGCCAAAGTTTATCATGATCGGACAGCCAGGGCCCGTCGTTTTTAGGTGGGCGATGAGGTAATGATATTGCGCACATCGCTAAAGAACAAACAAGGCGTGCAGTGGGAGGGCCCAGCACAGGTTGTTCAAAAACTGTCGGACGTTAACTACGTGGTGAGTCTGCCAGGAAAACGGAAAGCACAGCAAGTTTACCACTGTAATCTGCTCAAACCCTATAGACAACGGGAAGCAGTGGTGTGTATGATGGTAAACGTTCCCGAAGGGCTTCCGGTCGAGCTTCCGGGACTAGGCTCAGTGACGAACAGGGAAGACACCGATCAAGTCATTAGTGACTTAATCAGTAAAGCACCGCTGTCGCCTGAGCAGAAAACCGAACTACACCAGCTCTTACAAAAGTTTCAAGGTCAGTTCTTTGAGAGGCCTGGTAGGACTTCTGTCCTTACTCATGAAATAGAACTTACCTCCCCAGAGCCAGTACGATCCAAGGCGTACCGGGTGTCACCCCGCCAGCGCGATATTATGGAGGCTGAGGTAAAGAAAATGCTACAGCTCGATGTTATTGAGGCGGGTGAGAGTGATTATACCTCCCCTTTGATTTTAGTTGAGGTACCGGGCAAGGAACCTCCTCCTTGCCTCGACTACCGCAGGCTTAATTCCATCACTAAGGATCAAATTTATCCGATCCCTAACATCGAGGAGCGCCTTGAGAAAGTTAGTAGCGCTCAATTTATTTCCACCCTAGAGCTTGTCAGGGGTTATTGGCAAGTTCCACTTACAGAAGAGGCTAGTAGGTATGCGGCGTTCATTTCACCAATGGGAATATTCCGTCCTAAAGTTTTGAGTTTTGGTTTGAAGAACGCGCCATACTGCTTTTCAAGCCTCATGGACAAAGTGTTGCGGGGACAGGAATAATTCGCTTTACCGTATTTAGACGACGTAGCGATATTCTCCACATCCTGGTCGGAGCATATGGCACACTTGCGGGCAGTGCTAACCCGCCTGCGCGAAGCGGGCTTGACAGTCAAGGCTCCCAAGTGCCAGTTAGCACAGGCCGAGGTTGTCTACCTCGGTCACGTGATTGGACGGGGTCGTCGCCGCCCCTCTGAAATAAAGGTGGCCGCTGTGCGAGACTTCCCGCAACCGCGCGCGAAGACCGATATTCGGTCGTTCTTAGGTGTCGCCGGCTACTATCAGAGGTACATCCCCAGGTACTCTGATATCGCGTCTCCCCTGACGGATGCTCTAAAAAAAACAGAGCCCCAAACAGTCGTCTGGGACGAGAGAAGGGAAAGAGCTTTTAGCGCCCTAAAGAGCGCCCTAACAAGCCAGCCTGTGCTACGAGCGCCAGACTACAAAAACGGGTTCGTTGTTCAGTGCGATGCTAGTGAGCGAGGTATGGGCGTTGTACTGTGCCAACGGGAAAAAGGAGAAGTGGAACACCCCGTCCTGTATGCTAGTCGTAAGCTGACCAGTCGTGAGCAGGCGTACAGTGCCACCGAGAAAGAGTGTGCGTGTCTCGTATGGGCCGTTCAGAAATTGTCATGCTACCTAGCCGGCTCGAGGTTTATCATTGAGACGGATCACTGCCCTCTCCAATGGCTGCAGACCAGCTCTTCCAAAAATGGCCGCCTCCTGCGCTGGAGCCTCGCTTTGCAACAATATTCCTTTGAGGTGCGTTACGAAAAGGGGAGTCTCAACGGTAACGCCGATGGCTTAAGTCGAGGCCCCTAACGTAGGAATCAGCCTCAAAGTTGTTTGTTACTGATGTTTTTCTTCCTGAGGCAGGATTTTTAACATATCGCTTTTGTTTAGTGTTTCAAAGTCCAATTTCAAATTTCCAATTTGTGGACGCGTTCTGAGTGCTGCTAGACTACTGTAAGGAACTAGGCAGTAGTATAAAAGGGGAAAGAGCCTGGCATGGCTTAGTGAGGGTTGTGTCGTGTTTGCTGACTTAGGGGTTGAGTTTCGGCGTAGTTCTAACGCTTGCTGTGAACGAGAAGAAAAAAAAGGCAATTCTCCCGAAGTCACTTTGCAGTGTTCTGTGTGAACCTGAACGTGAAAACGAGGCCTTCTCGGTGCGCTGCGCTCAAGAAACGCCGAGGGACGACCGACTTCGGTTATGAGCATCATCGAGCGACATCCCTCCGGACAGCGGATGCAGTCCCCTGACCATCGGGATCTCCTTCTCCCTACGGGGCGGTCTGTTACGTTTCGCCTCCGACGTGCGGTATAGCCGGCGCGGAAGCAACGGACGCCGGGGCTTCGTTCAAAGTGGCGGACATTTTGGCCAGTTCAGCACTGCCGCAACGCCTCCCGCCAAGCGCGTCCAAGCATGTTTCAATGCCACGTGTCTTCGTGTGTGTGTGTGAGGGTGTGTGTGAGTGTGTGGCATGTTGGTGGCCACGCTTGTCAAAGCGTGGCAGCCGGGGAGAGGAGCTCCCCAACTGTGAAGCGAGGAGGTCTGACCGGCGCCGGCCCGGCGGATGCGTCAGTTCTTGTCTCAACGTGTCCGTGCGCCGCCGTCACGTGCGCCTTTTCCGGGCCGTTCCTACTTGCCCTCGACTCCGAGAGTATAAAAGCAGCTGCCCTCGGACGCCAAGAGAGAGGCTCCGATTTCTTCCGTCGGGTAACGTGGTCTCCCGTTTCTCCACTTCGGTCGACCTGACCGGCCGCTCTTTTGCGATGCTGGAATAAACAAGTTGTTCTGTTAGCAGTTGACTCATCCTTTGCCAGGACCTTCGGATGCTTCCAGCTGTGCCCAAGGCCGCCAGGCCAACGCTACCCTTGGGGCTTGCGACCCAGATGCGACACGGTTTACTGATTTGCAAGTAACTGGCGGGTTTTAAACCTCATTGTACTTGATTGCATTCTACAATTTCTTTACATTGTTTAACCTAACGTTGACTTGAGGTAAGTATCAGATGCAGTCGGTTACTGCTCTGAGATTCCCGCAATCTTATTTCAGGTGGTTCAGCGTTTCTGATGATGGAAAGCCTGTGTCCTGCACGTTGTGAGTACAGTTACATGCACAGACTGTGCGGAGCCGCCAGCAGCAGGCGAAGAACAAGGAGGCTGCGCTACTCGCGTTCTTAGGCTACTGGCAATCGTGCTCGCTTGTAGGACGAGGTCTTATGTACTTGAATAAGGAAGAAAACAAACCATGCCCCTATAATGGCTAATTTGTCAAAGCTGTCGCATTTTTATAAGCAGGATGACATTTCAGCATGCGAAGCACAAATCTGATACAAACCTTGAGGCGGAGAGGCTGCGGAATGATTTGGGGGATGCCAGAAGATTTGGTCAGCGCCTGTTGGAAATAGAGCCTGGATTCAGCGCTGAACACATCGCCGCCCTTTGCGCTGTCACAAGACATCTACTCAGATTGGAGAATCGTTTCAAGCCAGAAGACAATGCACATAATTTGCGGTATTAATAACTATCCTCATATATATATATAAACATTAAAATTCTTTGTATTTTGGAACTTCATGCACTAATTCTTAGCAAGAGTTGAGCAATATTTTACCTTCAAGATCATTTCATGCGTTCAATTGAAATGGCAAAGCTTCAATATTAAATATTATGCGGTTTTTTCAACATCGTATTCATTATGTGAGGCAATCAGTAAATTGAACTCGAATATTTGGCACTGATTCTTTTAGTTATCGAAGGCCTAATGTGGTTTACGGAGTTCGGTACGGGATTCATCCTCGGAGCTTTAAACAATGCGCAAGCCAGTGATGCAGGATTCCTTTTTCGAACGCTGAAAATAATCAGTCTGTCTGCACAATAAAGGAGGGCTTAATGAGATGCCTAATAAAATCTCGAAAACTTTTCTTTAATTGAAACATTTTTTAACGTTTTGTAGGTAATGACGAACGGAAAAGCAAAAGTTGCACCAATCCTGCAGTTGATGTCGCGGACAGCCCGTGGGTCCTAACTTGGTGGAGTAACCAATTTCCGCAGAATCGGCTAGAAAGTACACACAGAGTGAGTAGAGCCACAATGGCGTTACGTACTCTCTATACTCTGTTTCATATTTAACAGAGAACGTGGCGGAAGCTACGCAAGTCGTGAGGTTATAGATGCCTCGCTCTGCGCGTTTCGCAGCGCAGTTATTCTGTTGAGATAACTGTGGGGAAACTCCAGTTGAATTTCCACCGTCGTCGTAGTCGTCACCCTGAAGTTCTCTATGAATTCCAAGCGCTATAAGATGGCGGCCGCGTGCCCTATGCTGTAGGTACAAGGGTTTTTGCGCGAGTGGAAGCCGAGAGGGACGGTCCGCCCTCTGTGACTTTTCTGCTTCTGTAGGAGAGCCAACAAACGTCATTGAGTAACTGGGCGGGAATGTAACTCCGCTGCCCTCCCACCAGTCGTTGCAACTTCTTTCCTCTCCCTCACCCTTCCTCGTCTCCGCAGGCGGCCAGCGGCACCTGCTTCAGACGCTCGCCTTTAGGTTCAGTAGTGTTGCTTTGTTGCCGTTACCGAGAAATAAGCGTGCCCTGCGAGGTAAGAATGGATGAAGGAATAAAACTAGGAGGGGGTGTCACGTGATTCTTCTAGTCTGGACAAGCCAACCTCCTATGACGCCGCCCCTCCCGCTCGCCGACGCCTTGTGCGCGGTGCCTTTTGGGTAGGAACAGGCCGCATCGCTAATGGACCATTCCTGTTTCGTTGGTACGTGGTAACGATTAGTGGCCTAGGTACACCTGCCGTGAAAGGCACGGAGGCACGTTGGAAGTGTAACCTCTGGATTTCTGCTAACGTGGGCGTCGTTCCTCGCTTCAAATGCCTTGCCTTGAAGCGTGGAGAAAGACTGGAGAGCGAGGCCCATGGCGACATAATATTCAAAGCATCCCTCGCCCTCACCGCCGCAGTTAGTGGGCGCTCTGACCTTGAAACCCGTCCAGAATATGCCGACCCGAGCGTTGTCTACCATTTCGTCAAATCAGCGGTTGTGTACTTTAATGCGGTGCGTATTTTCTTGCTCATTTTTGTTCCGCTGAGTACCACCTATATAGGATGATACGAGACCTTTCGCTGAATGATTATTTGTCCCATGTTTGCTTAGTAAATGTTCTGCACTCTAAACGCCGAAGTCCTCGCCTTTCCTTGAAATTTGCGTGCACTATTTTGTAAGATTGTATGGTGCGACGTCCTTAAGCTCTTGGGACGGGTCTATTGAGTTCTCGCAGGTCTGTTCAGAGCCAGCAAGCATTGAGCAGAACGACAGCGTCGACTGGGACCGTCAGTCATGACATTGGGCCGGCAGGGCCTCAAATATGGTCGGCGGACCCGGCTCACCCGCCCATTGTTGGGCACAAGATGGAAACATTTTTTCTTTGACATTGGAAAGCAGTCGCTACGGACCCTGAACGTTCGCTTAAGCGCCTTCACATGTTTTCAGAGGCGAAATACATCATATCGCTTCCCTCGAGATGACCCCAAACGGGACGAATCGCCGTGGGCTTGGTTTGAAGGCTTGGTTGCCTTCGCACGTTTTCAGGGCGAAAGATTTCCTCGTTGTCCTCAAACCACCCCTAAAAGCAGCCAGTCGTCATTGAGGTGGCCGTCGCAGTTGCTTGGGCACAATACCCGTTAATTATCTGCCTTCGTTCTTAGCAGCATTAATTACCAATACCAATTAATTACCAATGCCTACGTTCGCTACCGCATTAGCGCCTGTCTGCTGCTTTTTTAAGCTGCAAGCGTCGTGGTAATTCGGTGCGTTACCTGCCTGACAACAAACACGCGGTGTGCGTTTGCCACTGCCGACTATGTGCGCATTTTCCAAAACTCCCGCAGTAGACGCAACCAAAGTGAGCCGGCTAAAGCTACCGCTTGCCTATCACGTGAAGGCCAATTTCCCATCATCCGATTCCTCTCAATTTTTGTGTGACTAGGCTTCGAAATTGTCACGTGACACTCCTTTCTAGTATTTTGCTTCCTCCGTGGTGGGAAGGCTCGCGGTTCTTGCTCGTTGTGTGCCGCGCCCTCCTTGGTTTTGTACGCGTTTGACTGTGTGGCGCCCGATGGAACCCAAGAGAGAAGGGAAGAAGCGTTAAGAGGTACAGGGCGCTGCCATCGTTGCCTGCTGCCTTTAGCACAGTGACTCAACACTCTCACCGATTGCGAATGCGCTCTTGTGCAACACCACTTCGACGATGGGCACTGGAAGGTTGTGTCGTTTCGCTAAAGACAGCTGTTGACTGCACAGTTTGCTTCCTCGTTTTCAGTTGTGCTAATCAGTTCAGTCGAGAACATTCCAAGCCTGTCCTTCACTTCTGTGCGTTGTATTAGTGTGCATCATGACCAAGTCAATAAAGCTACGCCAGTAATCTGTTGTCTTGAAATATGGCACCATTTTTTGTAATGGCAAGGTCGGTAGTATTGGACAAGACAGAGCAGATGCAAAGACACAATGCGCGACGTATCACGCGCGCACGCAAGACAAAACAAAACAAAAAAGTAAGTCGGGCAGAAAGGCCCTGCTGGAGAATTGTCATATAGCATATAGTGCGTATTATTCTATGGTGCACTTGCCTATGAAGCTTATACTATACCCTTAAAACCAATACACACAGTTTTCGAGAAATAATCTTCCCCAAAGCATGCCACGCACACTATATCAAGATCTCCCCAGTAAACTCGTTTTTACCGATATGAACTTGGTTGCAGTTCCTTTTTTTGCTCGCATGATTTTCCCGCCAGCACGCTCGCCTTCGTTCCAACGCGTCCTTTCCAGAAGCTGCTGGCTGCTATGGAAGACGCAGTTCACTCACTGCTTTCCGTTTTCCGCGCGTACTTTGCCCGCGCAAGCTATCGCCTGCATTCTAACTACGCCTCCATAAGGCATGCGTTTGGTGCAGGTTTCCTCGTCGTATTCTGACGTCTGTCTCCATTCCTCGTCACTGCGCGGTTTCTTAGGGCGTGTAACAGTCAAAGAATTTTCACATTCAAGTAATGCCAGCGATGAGCTCACACATAAATATTAGTTTCTGGATTGTGATGTAATGCAGGTCCCCCGATGTCGAGTGCGCCGGTCGCGGATCGTAAAAATTTTAACAAGAGTTTTGGTCTCTAGCTTTACCGATGCTAGAATTCCTAGATGGAACTCTGGCCGTGCGATCGCGGAGCAGCCATGGTTAGTACAAAGATTTGTCTGATCTTCGTGCTTGTGGCTTGAGACTCTCGTATGGTATTGTTTTTTACGCTATACCCTGCATAACGCAAAAAAACGGTCCTGTATTTTAAAGCAATCGATGCTTTTATCAATGCAGAAGGTCCTATCAAAACGCATAATCGCTGCTAATGGCAGCGGCTCAGTCTGTCTAGGTGGCCAAATTGAAACGCGCATGTGTCTGAACATGTTTGCTTGCCCACGAAAAATTCATGCAGAAATGTTCCAAAATACTGGTAAACATCTTTCAAATATTTGAAAGACGTTTATTGCAATAAAAAAAGCACTGCCAAGGTGTATACTCCATTGGTTTGCTTGAAGCATTGCACTAGTCGCGGTTTACCGAGTTGATAACTAGAGGGTTCTAGACGTTATTGTACTTGATTATCTTTTACAATTTGTTTACGTTGTTTAGCCTAACATTGACTTCAGGCAAGATGATACGAGATGTAATCAGTCACTGCACTTAGATTCCCCAAATTTTCTGTAAGCTACTTTAGCGTTTCTGATAAGGGAAATCCTGCGTCCTGCGCGTTGCCCGTCCAGTTAAAGGCACAGAGCCTGCGGAACCGCCACCAACAGGCGATGAACAAGGATGCTCTACCCGCCGTCTTGCTACTGGCAATCGTCCTCGCTTGTAGGGCCTGTTCTTATGTACATGAATAGGGAAGGAAATAAATCATGTTCCTGAAATTCTAGGTTGTGAAAGCTGTCACCTTTTCGTTATCAGGATAACATTGCAGCATGCGAAGCACAAGTATTGTAGAAACCTTGAGGATGAAAGGGCGGAGAGGCTGCGGAATGATCTACGTTAGGCCAGACGATACGGTCACCGCTTGTTGGAAATAGAGCATGAGTTCAGTGTTCAACACTACATCGCTGTCTGCTCTGTTACAAGGCGGCTACTCAAAATAAAGAATCGTTTCAGGATCGGAGATACTGCAGACAATTCTTAGTGTTTGAAATTCTGCTGAAACATGTAGTTTTATATCAAGAACCGAGTTGAAAATGCGCAATCTTTGCGCACCTAATTCTAGCAGGGATGCATGATTAAATTACCTTCCTGAAACCTTGCTTTCCAGCATTCTGTAAAGGCGTGATCTTCAGACCACTGGGCATATTGTGAGCAATATTGTAAAGGAAGACACTCCTTCTTTTTCATTGCTTTCTGACATATGCATCAATACGTAGATTCGTATGTCATTGTGAATTTGCTCTGCCATTCTTTCATCTTCAAGTCTATAAGTTCGGTTACCAACACCGTTGTTGCTTTCGTCAAAGTTACGGTGTAGAGGTATTTAGTAGACAAGTAGGGTGTTGAAATTGAACTAGGGCTTGCGATATCGATGGTGTCATTTTTTGGGGAGCTAATTTTTTGTCCAGAGCTTAGGAACCAGTAATATTTGAAATATGTTTGTTGTTTAAAGAAAACAAAAGAAAAAAGAACACTGCGAAAGTGTATACTGCCTGTCTGCTTGAGGCATTGCGCCAGTTGCGGTTTACAAAGTTGCAATAATTAGCGGGTTTTAAACCACATTGCGCTTGATTGCGTTCTACAATTTCTTTACATTGTTTCTCCTAATGTTTACTAGAGGATAAATATCAGATGCAATCGGTCACTGCTCTCAGATTCGCGAAATTTTATTTCAGGTGGCTCAGCGTTTCTGATGATGGAAAGCTTGTGTCCTGCACGTTGTGAGTACAGTTACATGCACAGACTATGCGGAGACCCCAGAAACAGGTGAATATCAAGGAGGCTGTACTACTCGCCTTCTTAGGCTACTGGCAATCGTGCTCGCTTGTAGGACGAGTTCTTATGTACTTGAATAAGGAAGAAAACAAACCATGTCCCTATAATGGGTAATTTGTCAAAGCTGTCGCCTTTTTTATAAGCAGGATGACATTTCAGCATGCGAAGCACAAATCTGATACAAACCTTGAGGCGGAGAGGCTGCGGAATGATTTGGGGGATGCCAGAAAATTTGGTCAGCGCCTGTTTGAAATAGAGCCTGGATTCAGCGCCGAACACATCGCCGCTCTTTGCACTGTCACAAGACATCTACTCAGATTGGAGAATCGTTTCAAGCCAGAAGACAATGCACAGAATTTACGGTGTTAATAACTATCCTCATATGTACATATATAGTCATATCATGAGAATACGACAAACACCGGCACCAAGGACAACATATTGGAAATTACTTGTGCTTAATAAATGAAATGAGGAAACGATAAATTATTGGAAATTAAATTAAGTTGGTTGGCTTCCCATGATATGACTAATAATATCGGGCCCCTCGGTTAACCTCCTTTTCTTCTTGTTTATATATACATACATATATATATATATATATATATATATATATATATATATATATATATATATATATATATATATATAGGAACATGTAGATTTCTTTGTATTTGGGAACTTCACGCACTAATTCTTAGCAACACTTGAGGATTAAATCACCTTTAAGCTCATTTCCTATTGTCAATGGAAATGGCAAAGCTTCAATACGAAATATTATGTCGGATTTTCCAACATTGTATTCATTATGTGAAGCAATTAGTAAATTGAACTAGAACATTTGGCACTGATTCTTTTAGTTAGCGAAGGCCTAATTTGGTTTACGGAGTTCAGTATGGGATTCATCCTCGGAGCTTTAAACAATGCGCAAGCCAGTGATGCAGGATTCCTTTTCGAACGCTGAAAATGATGAATCTGTCTGCACAATAAAGGAGGGCTTAATGAGATGCCTAATAAGATCTTGAAGAGTTTTCTTTAATTGAAACATTTTTTAACGTGTTGTAGGTAGTGACGAACGGAAAAGCAAAAGTTGCACCAATCCTTCAGTTGATTTCGCGGAGAGCCCGTGAGTCGTAACATGGTATTGTAACCAATTTCCGCAGAATCGGCTGGAAAGTACACACACAGTGAGTAGAGCGACAATGGCGTTACGTACTCTCTATACTCTGTTTCATATTTTACAGAGAACGCGGCGGAAGCTACGCAAGTCGTGAGGTCATAGATGCCTCACTCTGCGCGTTTCGCAGCGCAGTTGTTCTGTTGCGATACTAACTGTGGGGAAACTCCAGTTGAATTTCCACCGTCGTCGTAGTCGTCGCCCTGAAGTTCTCTATGAATTCCAAGCGCTATAAGATGGCGGCCGCGCGCCCTATGCTGTAGGTACAAGGGTTTTTGCGGGAGTGGAAGCCGAGAGGGACGGTCCGCCCTCTGTGAGTTTTCTGCTTCTGTAGGAGAGCCAACTAACGTAATTGAGTAACTGGGCGGGAAAGCAACTCCGCTGCCCTCCTACCAGTCGTTGCAACTTCCTGTCCCCTCACCCTTCCTCGTCTCCGCAGGCGGCCAGCGGCACCTGCTTCAGGCGCTCGCCTTTAGGTTCAGTAGTGTTGTTTTCTTGCCGTTACCGAGAAGTAAGCGTGCCCTGCGAGGTAAGCATGGATGAAGGAATAAAACTAGGAGGGAGCGTCACGTGATTCTGCTAGTCTGGACAAGCCAACCTCCTCTGAAGCCGCCCCTCCCGCTCGCCGACGCCTTGTGAGCGGTGCCTTTTGGGTAGGGATAGGCCGCATCGCTAACGGACCATTCCTGTTTGGTTGGTACGTGGTAACGATTAGTGGCGTAGGTGCACCTGCCGTGAAAGGCACGGAGACACGCAGGAACTCTGGATTTCTGCTACCGTGGGCGTCGTTCCTCGCTTCAAATGCGTTGCCTTGAAGCGTGGAAAAAGACTGGAGTGCGAGGCCCATGGTGACATAACATTCAAAGCATCACTCGCCTTCACCGCCGCAGTTAGTGGCCGCTCTGACCTCGAAACCCGTCCAGAGTTTGCTGACCCGAGCGTGGTCTATCGTTTCGTCGAATCAACGGTTGTGTACTTGAATCCGGTGCGTATTTTCTTGCTCATTTTTTTTTTTCGGTGAGTACTACATATACAGGATGATACGAGACGTTTCGCGGAATGATTATTTGTCGCGTGTTTGCTTAGTAAAAGGTTGTGCACTCTAAACGCCGAAGTCCTCGCCTTTCCTTGAAATTTGCGTGCACTATTTTGTAAGATTGTATGGTGCGACGTCCTTAAGCTGTTGGGACGGGTGTATTGAGTTCTCGCTGGTCTGTTCAGAGCCAGCAAACATTGAGCAGAACGACAGCGTCGACTGGGACCGTCTGCCATAACATTGGGCCGGCAGGGCCTCAAATATTATCGGCGGACCCGGCTCGCCTGTCCATTGTTGGGCAGAAGATGGGAAAAATTTGTTTGACACTGAAAAGCAGTCGCTACAGACCCTGAACGTTCGCTTGAGCACCTTCACATGTTTTTAGGGGCGAAATACATCATATTGCTTCCCAGGAGATGCCCCCAAACGCGACGAGTCGCCGTGGGCTTGGTTTGAAGGCTTGGGGGGGGCGTGACACGTTTGACACGTTTCTATCTTGACACGTTTGCAGGCGAAAGATTTCATCGTTTTCCTGAAACCACCCCTAAAAGCAACGAGTCGTCCTTGAGGTGGCCGTCGCGGTTTCTTGGGCACAATGTCGGATAATTACCTGCCTTCGTTCTTAGCAGCATTATTTACCAATACCAAATTATTACCAATTTCATCGTTCGCTACCGTATTAGTGCCTGTCTGCTGCTTTCTTAAGCTGCAAGCCTCGTGGTAATTCGGTGCGTTACCTGCCTGACAACACAGACTCGGTGTGCGTTTGCCACTGCTGACAATGTGCGCATTTTCCAAAACTCCCGCAGCAGACGCGACCAAAGCGAGCCGGCTAAAACTACCGCTTGCCTATCACGTGAGCCCCTATTTCCCATCATCCCATTCCTCTAACTTTTTGTGCGACTAGGCTTCGAAATTGTCACGTGACACTCCTTCCTAGTATTTTCCCTCCTCCATGGTGGCAAGGCTCGCGGTTCTTGCTCGTTGTGTGCCGCGCCCCCCTTGGTTTCGTACGCGTTTGACTGGGTGGCGCCCGATGCAACCCAAGAGAGAAGGGACGAAGCGTTAAGAGGTACAGGGCGCTGCCATCGTTACCTGCTGCCTTTAGCACAGTGGCTCAACACTCCCACCGATTGCGAATGCGCTCTTGTGCAACACCACTTCGACGATGGGCCCTGGAAGGTTGTTTCCTTTCTCTAAGGACAGCAGGTTAGCGCACAGTTAGCTTCCTCGTTTAAATTTGTGCTAATCAGTTCAGACGAGAACATTCCACGCCTGTCCTTCACTTCTGTGCGTTTTATTAGTGTGCATCATTACCAAGTCAATAAAGCTAGGCCAGTAATGTGTTGTCTTGAAATATGACATCACTTTTGTAATGGCAAGATCGGTAGTATTGAACAAGACAGAGCAGATGCAAAGACACAATGCGCGACGTATCACGCGCGCACGCAATACAAAAAAAAATAACTCGGGCAGAAAGGCCCCGCTGGAGAATTGTCATATAGCATATAGTGCGTATTCTTTTATGGTGTGCTTGCCTATGAAGCTCATACTATACCCTTGAAACGAATACTCCCATTTTTCAAGTAGTAACCTCCTCCAATGCATGCCAGGCACACTATATCACGATCTCCCCAGTAAACTCGTTTTTACCGAGATGAACTTTGTTGCAGTGGATTTTTTTTCTCGCATGATTTCCCCGCCAGCACGCTCGCCTTCGTTCCAACGCGTCCTTTCCAGAAGCTGCTGGCTGCTATGCAAGACGCAGTTCACTCACTGCTTTCCGTTTTCCGCGCGTACTTTGCCCGCGCAAGCTATCGCCTGCATTCTAACTACGCCTCCGTAAGGCCTGCGCTTGGTGCAAGTTTCCTTGTCGCATTCTGACGTCTGTCTCCATCCCTCGTCACTGAGCAGTTTCTTAGGGCTGGCAACAGTTACAAAATTTTCATATTCAAGTAATGCAAGTGAGCTCACAAGAAATAGTAATTAGTCTCTGGATTATGATGTAACGCAGGTCCCCCGATGTCGAGTGCGCCGGTCGCGGATCGTAAACATTCTAACAATAGTTTTGATCCCTAGCTTTACCGATGCTAGAATTCCCAGATGGAACTCTGGCCGCGCTATCGCAGAGCAGACATGGTTAGTACAAAGATTTGTCTGATCTTCGTGCTTGTCTCTTGAGACTTTCGTATGGCGTCGTTTATTACGCTTTACCATGCATAAAGCAAAATATGGTCCCGTATTTTAAGGCAATCAATGCTTTTATGGATGCAGAAGACCCTATGAAAATGCGTAATCGCTGCTAATGGCAGCGGCTCAGCCTGTCTAGGTCGCCAAATTGAAACGCGCAAGTGTCTGAACTTGACTGCTTGCCCACGAGAAATTCACGCTAAAATGTTTCAAAAGACTGGTAAACGTCTTTCAAATATTTGAAAGACGTTTAATGCATTAAAATAACACTGCGAAGGTGTACACTCCTTGGTTTGCTAGAGGCATTGCACTAGTCGCAGTTTACCGAGTTGAAAGTAACTAGAGGGTTCTAGACGTTATTGTACTTGATTATTTTTTACAATTTGTTTAGGTTGTTTAGCCTAATATTGACTTCAGGCAAGATGTTACCAGATGTGATCAGTCACTCCACTTAGATTTCCCAAATTTTCTGGAAGCTACTTTAGCGTTTCTGATGATGGAAAGCCTCTGTCCTGCGCGTTGCCAGTCCAGTTAAAGGCACAGAGCCTGCGGAACCGCCACCAACAGGCGACGAACAAGGATGCTCTACCCGCCGTCTTAGGCTACTGGCAATCGTCCTCGCTTCTAGGCCCTGTTCTTATCTACATGAATAGGGAAGGAAATAAATCATGTTCCTGAAATTCTAGTTTGTGAAAGCTGTCAGATTTTTGTAATCAGGAGAATATTGCAGCATGCGAAGCACAAGTCTTGTACAAACCTTGAGGATGAAAGGGCGGAGAGGCTGCGGAATGATCTACGTTAGACCAGACGATACGGTCACCGCTTGTTAGAAATAGAGCATGAGTTCGGTGCTCAACACTACACCGCTGTCTGCTCTGTTACAAGGCGGCTACTCAAAATAAAGAATCGTTTCAGGACTGGAGATACTGCAGACAATTCATAGTGTTTGAAATTCTGCTGAAACATGTATTTTTATATCAAGAACCGAGTTGATGATTGAAAATTCGCAAACTTTGCGCACCTAATTCTAGCAGGGAGTAATGATGAAATTACCTTCCTGAAACCTTGCTTTCCAGCATTCTATACAGGCGTGATGTTAAGACCACTGGGCATACTGTGAGCAATATTGCTCACAGTATTTTTCATTGCTTTCTGACATATGCATCAATACGTAGATTTGTATGTAATTGTGAATTTGCTCTGCCATTCTTTCATCTTCAAGTGTATAAGTTCGGTTACCAACACCGTTGTTGCTTTCGTCGAGGTTACGTTTTACAGGTATTTAGTAGATAAATAGCATGTTGAAATTGAACTAGGGCTTGCGGTATCGATGGTGTCATTTCTTGGGGAGCTAATTTGTTGTCCAGAGCTTAGAAACCAGAAATATTTGAAATAGGTTTGTTGTTTAAGGAAACCAAAATAAAAAAGAACACTGAGAAAGTGTATACTGCCTGTCTGCTTGAGGCATTGCGCGCAGTAACTAGCGGATTTTAAACCACATTGCACTTGATTGCATTCTACAATTTCTTTACGTTGTTTACCCTAACGTTGAGTTGAGGCGGAATATCAGATGCAATCGGTCACTGCTCTGAGATTCCCGAAATTTTATTTCAGGTGGTTCAGCGTTTCTGATGATGGAAAGCTTGTGTCCTGCACGTTGTGAGTACAGTTACATGCACAGAATATGCTGCGACGCCAGAAGCAGGTGAAGATCAAGGAGGCTGTACTACTCGCCTTCTTAGGCTACTGCCAATTGTGCTCGCTTGTAGGACGGTTTCTTATGTACTTGAATAAGGAAGAAAACAAACCATGCCCCTATAATGGCTAATTTGTCAAAGCTGTCGCCTTTTTTATAAGCAGGATAACATTTCAGCATGCGAAGCACAAATCTGATACAAACCTTGAGGCGGAGAGGCTGCGGAATGATTTCTGGGAGGCCAGAAGATTTGGTCAGCGCCTGTTGGAAATAGAGCCTGGACTCAGCGCTGAGCACATCGCCGCTTTTTGCACTGTCACAAGACATCTACTCAGATTGGAGAATCGTTTCAAGCCAGAAGACAATGCACATAGTTTACGGTGTTAATAACTATCCTCATATATATATATATATATATTGACACGTGTACTTATCTTTATCGGGCGACCACGTTTCACCGCTTAGCAACTGTAATCGCACAGCGAGGGACGCGCCTGCATGTATCCGACGTTTCTGGAAAGTTATTGATGCTTCTACCCGGCTGTCTGTTGTCGCCGAACCTTGTGTTATCTGATTTCATCGCGTAACGCGAATGGTGTAGGACTTTGTGGAAGGCACGCGGGCCCGAACGATTAGTCTGGAACATTCGACGACTGCTCTATAAAAGCCGACGCGCTTGACCCGCTGATCAGATTTTCGACGATCGCCGAATGTGTTCGCCGTTATCGTTATGCTTTAAGTGTAGCCTGTTTTGTGGGCACAGGTTCGCCCAATAAAAGCTAGTTTTGTCTTTCACAGTGCTGCTACTGTGTTCTTAACGTCACTACCACGTGGCATCTTCCTGTATTCTCGACAGCGTCCGGGAGAATCCGAGGTGCCCAGCGGTTGGATCGTCGTGTAGGGCGTGCAATATTTCTGGACGCAGCGCTGACGGTACAACAAGAAGGTAGCTGGCGCGGACTGGTGAGAAGTTCTTCTTCACGAGCAGGTTGTTTTGTAGCGTGAACGAAGACAACCCGCGCTTAAATGTCCTAGGGACAACATCGGTGTTCCCTTCCAAATACTCGACGAGACCTTTTAGCTCCGGGTCGGCTCGTTGATGTTTAGTGAAGTCTTCCGCGCTTACTATCCCACGGAAGGCGTCGTCGTCCTCGTCGTCTTGCGACGGGGAATCAATGGGGGCGCGCGATAAGCAGTCGGCGTCGGAGTGTTTTCTTCCGGACTTGTATATTACGGTGACGTCATATTCTTGTAGTCTGAGGCTCCACCGCGCCAGCCGTCCTGAAGGGTCCTTCAGGTTAGCTAGCCAACAGAATGCGTGATGGTCACTGACGACTTTGAATGGCCTGCCATAGAGGTAAGGACGGAATTTAGCTGTAGCCCAAATGATGGTGAGGCATTCCTTTTCAGTCGTAGAATAGTTGCTTTCCGCTTTTGACAGCGACCGGCTAGCATACGATATCACCCTTTCAAGTCCTTCTTTCCTCTGGACTAGGACGGCACCGAAGCCTAGGCTACTGGCGTCAGTGTGGATTTCGGTATCGGCGTCCTCGTCGAAGTGTGCAAGTACCGGCGGCGACTGCATGCGTCGTTTGAGTTCTTGAAATGCCTTGGCCTGTGGCGTATCCCACTTGAACGCGACATCACATTTGGTTAGATGTGTTAGCGGCTCCGCGATGCGTGAATAGTCCTTGACAAAGCGCCTATAGTAGGCACACATGCCAAGGAATCTGCGCACTGCCTTCTTGTCGGTTGGCTGCGGGAACTTTGTGATGGCAGCTGTTTTCTGTGGGTCGGGGCGTACTCCTGATTTGCTGATCACGTGGCCTAGGAACAAAAGCTCATCGTAAGCGAAACGGCACTTTTCCGGCTTCAGAGTGAGCCCTGATGGCTTGATGGCTTCTGACACTGTCGCAAGCCGCCTAAGGTGATCGTCGAAATTTCCGGCGAAGACAACGACGTCATCCAGGTAAACAAGGCACGTCAGCCACTTCAGTCCGGCTAACACCGTGTCCATGACGCGCTGAAACGTTGCAGGCGCCGAGCACAGTCCGAATGGCATGACCTTGAACTCGTAGAGGCCGTCTGGCGTGATGAAGGCAGTTTTTTCGCGATCTCTCTCGTCGACTTCGTTTTGCCAGTAGCCAGACTTGAGGTCCATCGACGAGAAGTATTTAGCGTTGCAGAGCCGATCCAATGCGTCGTCTATCCGTAGAAGGGGGTACACATCCTTCTTCGTGATCTTGTTCAGTCGACGATAATCGACGCAGAAGCGTAGGGTTCCGTCCTTTTTCTTTACCAGGACTACAGGAGAGGCCCACGGGCTTTTCGACGGCAGGATGATGTCGTCGCGCAGCATTTCGTCGACTTGTTGCCTAATAGCTTCACGTTCTCGCGTCGAAACTCTGTATGGGCTCTGGCGGAGAGGTCGAGCGCCCTCTTCGGTTGTTATGCGATGCTTTGCGACTGGGGTTCGTCGAATCCTTGATGACGTCGAAAAGCACTCTTTGTATCGTCGAAGTAGACTTCTGAGCTGTTGTTGCTTAATTGTGGGGAGACTTGGATTTATGTCGAAGTCTGGCTCGGGAACTACGGTCGTCGGGGTAGATGCGGCAGAATCCTAGAGGACAAACGCATTGCTGTTTTCCAGAATTTCCTCGATGTATGCGATCGTCGTGCCCTTGTTGATGTGCTTGAACTCCTGGCTGAAGTTTGTCAGCAACACTTTCGTGTGTCCTCCGTGCAGTCGAGCGATCCCTCTTGCGACGCAAATTTCACGGTCGAGCAATAGATGTTGGTCGCCCTCGATGACGCCTTCTACGTCAGCGGGTGTTTCAGTGCCGACGGAAATAATAACGCTGGAGCGCGGCGGGATGCTCACTTGATCTTCGAGCACACTCAAGGCGTGGTGAGTACGACAGCTCCCCGGCGGTATCGCTTGATCTTGCGACAGCGTTATCGATTTCGACTTCAGGTCGATGACTGCGCCATGTTGATTCAGGAAGTCCATGCCGAGAATGACGTCTCGTGAACACTGTTGGAGGACAACGAAGGTGGCAGGGTAAGTCCGGTCATGAACGGTAATTCTTGCCGTGCAGATCCCAGTCGGCGTAATCAGGTGTCCTCCAGCGGTCCGAATTTGAGGGCCTTCCCATGCAGTCTTAACTTTCCTCAACTGGGCGGCGATGGGTCCACTCATGACGGAGTAATCGGCTCCTGTGTCTACTAAGGCGGTGACTGCGTGGCCGTCAAGAAGCACCTCGAGGTCGGTGGTTCTTTGTCTTGCGTTACAGTTAGGTCTCGGCGTCGGATCACGGCTGCGTCGTGTTGAACTGAAGTTCGAATGTCGCATCGTCAAGTCGTCTTTCATCGGTGTAGTCTTCGCTTCCTGATTTCTTCGGGACGGCGGCGTGTCGTTATGTCGTCGAGGTAGTTTCGTCGGTGTCTTCGTCGGCGGCGGAGGATCTTCGTCAGTTCGACGAACAGCAACCGCACCTCCATCGGTTGCTGCTTTTAGTTTTCCGGTTATGGGCTCGCTGACCGGCCCCGTGCTGGGCCAGTGTATGGTCGGCGCTGCGGCGACAGGTAGCGGCCTGGTGATGGCGAACGCGACGGTCGTCCAGAGTTCCACTGAGTAGCGGCGAGGTAGTCCGCGATATCGCGAGGGCGTTCACCTCGCTGCGGGCGCGGAGCATTGACGGCGAAACCTCGCAGTCCCATCTCCCGGTATGGGCATCGGCGATACACATGGCCGGCTTCTCCGCAGTGATAGCAGAGCGGACGGTGGTCGGGGGCTCGCCAAATGTCCGTCTTCCTCGCGTAGGTGCGCTGGGCGACGGGTGGGCGTGCTGGCGGCGGCGGCGGCGGCGGACGACGGAATTGCGTCGTTGCAGGGCCCTGGCGTGGTCGCGGAGGGGGACCTTGACGGCGTGCGACGGCGGCGTATGTCATCGCTTCTGGCTGGGGCTGCGGTAATTGTGGTTGCAGCTCGGGAACTCCAAGCGATCGGTGCACCTCTTCTTTCACGATGTCGGCGATCGAAGCCACTTGAGGCTGTGACGAAAGCAGGACCTTGCGCAGTTCTTCGCGCACAATGGCCCTGATGGTCTCCTGAAGGTCGCCGGAATCGAGTCCTTGGATGGCGTGCTGCGGCGTGAGCCCCTGGCGGTTATATTGCCGGGTGCGCATCTCCAGAGTTTTCTCGATCGTCGATGCCTCTGCAGAAAACTCAGCTACGGTCTTCGGCGGGTTACGAATGAGTCCTGCGAAAAGTTCTTGCTGGACGCCCCGCATTAGGAAGCGGACTTTTTTCTCCTCTGACATTTCCGGGTCGGCGTGCCGGAAAAGACGGGCCATCTCCTCCGTGAAGATCGCGATTGTCTCGTTTGGCAGCTGCACTCTGGTTCCTAGTAGTGCTTGGGCTCGCTCTTTTCGCACGACGCTTGTAAACGTTTGCAAGAAGCTGCTTCGGAACAGGTCCCACGTCGTTAAGGTGGCTTCTCGATTCTCGAACCAGGTCCTGGCGGCGTCTTCCAGTGCGAAATAGACATGCCTCAGCTTGTCGTCGCTGTCCCAACTGTTCAACGTAGCGACCCTCTCATACGTCTCGAGCCAGGTTTCCGGGTCCTCAAATGTTGATCCACAGAACGTCGGAGGTTCCCTGGGCTGCTGCAGCACGATGGGGGACGCTGGGGCTGCCATTGGGGTTGCCTTGTCCACAATCTTCTTGGTCTTCTCAGGTAGAAGTCCGTGCTCCGGGGGCAGCTGTTGAAGACGGCGGCTTGCTCGATGCTCCGGGACTACGTTGGTGTTCACTTTGCGGTCCGGGCTTGGATCACGGCTTGTCGGGGGCGTCCGGTACATGAACGAAAGCACCTCCACCAGATGCCACGTGGTAGTGACGTTAAGAACACAGTAGCAGCACTGTGAAAGACAAAACTAGCTTTTATTGGGCGAACCTGTGCCCACAAAACAGGCTACGCTTAAAGCACAACGATAGCGGCGAACACAGTCGGCGATCGTCGAAAATCTGATCAGCGGGTCAAGCGCGTCGGCTTTTATAGAGCAGTCGTCGAATGTTCCAGACTAATCGTTCGGACCCGCGTGCCTTCCACAAAGTTCTACACCATTCGCGTTACGCGATGAAATCAGATAACACAAGGTTCGGCGACAACAGACAGCCGGGTAGAAGCATCGATAACTTTCTAGAAACGTCGGATACATGCAGGCGCGTCCCTCGCTGTGCGATTACAGTTGTTAAGCGGCGAAACGTGGTCGCCCGATAAAGATAAGTACACGTGTCAATATATATATATATATATATATATATATATATATATATGTAGTCATATCAAGAGAATCCAACAAACACCGACACCAAGGACAACATAGGGGAAATTACTTGTGCTTAATAAATGAAATGAGGAAACGATAAATTAATGGAAATAAATTAAGTTGGTAGCCTTCCCATGACATGACTAATAAAATCGGGCCCCTCGGTTAACCTCCTTTTCTTCTTGTTTATATATATATATATATATATATATATATATATATATATATATATATATATATATATATATATATATATATATATATAGGAACATTTAGATTTCTTTGGATTTGGGAACTTCACGTGCTAGTTGTTAGCAACACTTGAGGAATAAATCACCTTTAAGTTCCGACGTAATATGTCGGGTTTTGCAACATTGTATTCATTATGTGAAGCAATTAGAAAATTGATATAGAACATTTGGCACTGATTCTTTTAGTTATCGAAGGCCTAATTTGGTTTACGGAGTTCGGTACGGGATTCATCCTCGGAGCTTTAAACAATGCGCAAGCCAGTGATGCAGGATTCCTTTTCGAACGCTGAAAATGATCAATCTTTCTGCACAAGAAAGGAGGGCTTAATGAGATGCCTATTAATGTCTTGAAAAGTTTTCTTTAATTGAAACATTTTTTAACGTTTTGTAGGTAGTGACGAACGGAAAAGCAAAAGTTGCACCAATCCTGCAGTCGATGTCGCGGAGAGCCCGTGGGTCCAAACTTGGTGGAGTAACCACTTTCCGCAGAATCGGCTAGAAAGTACACACACAGTGAGTATAGGGACAATGGCTCTACGTACTCTCTATACTCTGTTTCATATTTAATAGAGAACGCGGCGGAAGCTGCATAATTCGTGAGGTCATAGATGCCTCACTCTGCGCGTTTCGCAGCGCAGTTGTTCTGTTGCGATACTAACTGTGGGGAAACTCCAGTTGAATTTCCACCGTCGTCGTAGTCGTGGCCGTGAAGTTCTCTATGAATTCCAAGCGCTATAAGATGGCGGCCGCGCGCCCTATGCTGTAGGTACAAGGGTTTTTGAGGGAGTGGAAGCCGAGAGGGACGGTCCGCCCTCTGTGAGTTTTCTGCTTCTGTAGGAGAGCCAACTAACGTAATTGAGTAACTGGGCGGGAAAGCAACTCCGCTGCCCTCCTACCAGTCGTTGCAACTTCCTGTCCCCTCACCCTTCCTCGTCTCCGCAGGCGGCCAGCGGCACCTGCTTCAGGCGCTCGCCTTTAGGTTCAGTAGTGTTGTTTTCTTGCCGTTACCGAGAAGTAAGCGTGCCCTGCGAGGTAAGCATGGGTGAAGGAATAAAACTAGGAAGGAGCGTCACGTGATTCTGCTAGTCTGAACAAGCCAACCTCCTCTGAAGCCGCCCCTCCCGCTCGCCGACGCCTTGTGCGCGGTGCCTTTTGGATAGGAATAGGCCGCATCACTAACGTACCATTGCTGTTTGGTAGGTACCTGGTAACGATTAGTGGCGTAGGTGCACCTGCCGTGAAAGGCACGGAGACACGCAGGAACTCTGGATTTCTGCTACCGTGGGCGCCGTTCCTCGCTTCAAATGCCTTGCCTTGAAGCGTGGAGGAAGACTGGAGTGCGAAGCCCATGGTGACATAACATTCAAAGCATCACTCGCCTTCACCGCCGCAGTTAGTGGGCGCTCTGACCTTGAAACCCGTACAGAGTTTGCCGACCCGAGCGTGGTCTATCGTTTCGTCAAATCAACGGTTGTGTACTTGAATCCGGTGCGTATTTTCTTGCTCATTTTTGTTCCACTGAGTACCACCTATATAGGATGATACGAGACCTTTCCCGGGATGATTCTTTGTGGCGTGTTTGCTTAGTAAAAGGTTCTGCGCTCTAAACGCCGAAGTCCTCGCCTTTCCTTGAAATTTGCGTGCACCATTTTATAAGATTGTAAGGTGCGACGTCCTTAAGCTGTTGGGACGGGTGTATTGAGTTCTCGCTGGTCTGTTCAGAGCCAGCAAGCATTGAGCAGAACGACAGCGTCGACTGGGACCGTCTGTCATAACATTGGGCCGGCAGGGCCTCACATATGGTCGGCGGACCCGGCTCGCCTGTCCATTGTTGGGCACAAGATGGGAAAAAATTTATTTGACACTGAAAAGCAGTCGCTACGGACCCTGAACGTTCGCTTGAGCGCTTCCAGATATTTTAAAGGGCGAAATACATCATATCGCTTCCCAGGAGATGCCCCCAAACGCGTCGAATCGCCGTGGGCTTGGTTTGAAGGCTTGGTTGCCTTGACACGTTTGCAGGGCGAAACGTTTCCTGGTTTTCCTGAAACCACCCTTAAAATCAACCGGTCGTCTTTGAGGTGGCCGTCGCGGTTTCTTGGGCACAATGCCGGTTAATTTTCTGCCTTCGTTCGCTACATCATTAGCGCCTGTCTGCTGCATCTTAAGCTGCAAGCCTCGTGGTAATTCGGTGCGTTACCTGCCTGACAACAAACACGCGGTGTGCGTTTGCCATTGCGGACTATGTGCGCATTTTCCAAAACTCCCGCCGCAGACGCAACCAAAGCGATCCGGCTAAAGCTACCGCTTGCCTAACACGTGAGGGCCTATTTCCCATAATCCCATTCCTCTAAATTTTTGTGTGACTAGTATTTTCCTTCCTGCATGGTGGTACGGTTCGCGGTTCTTGCTCGCTGTGCACCGTGCCCCCCTTGGTTTTGTACGCGCTTGACTGTGTGGCGCCCGATGCAACCCAAGAGAGAAGGGACGAAGTGTTAAGAGGTACAGGGCGCTGCCATTGTTCCCTGCTGCCTTTAGCACAGTGGCTCAACACTCCCATGGATTGCGAATGCGCTCTTGTGCAACACCACTTCGACGATTGGCCCTGGAAGGTTGTTTCGTTTCGCTAAGGACAGCAGGTGAGCGCACAGCTTGCTTCCTCGTTTTCGTTTGTGATAATCAGTTCAGTCGAGAACATTCCACCCTTGTCCTTCACTCCTGTGCGTTTTATTAGTGTGCATCATGACCAAGTCAATAAAGCTACGCCAGTAATCTGTTGTCTTGAAATATGACATCATTTTTTGTAATGGCAAGATCGGCAGTATTGGACAAGACAGAGCAGTTGCAAAGACACAATGCGCGACGTATCACGCGCGCACGCAAGACAAAAAAATAATAATTCGGGCAGAAAGGTTCCACTGGAGAATTGTGATATAGCATATAGTGCGTATTCTTTTATGGTGTACTTGCCTATGAAGCTCATACTATACCCTTGAAACCAATACTCCATTTTTCAAGAAATAAGGAGGAGGAGGAGACAAAGGACAGCAAAGACAGTGAGGTTAGCGAGTGTAGGTACCGGCTGGCTACCCTGTGCTGGGGAAAGGGGTAAAGGAATAAAAGGAGAAAGAAGAAGAAGAGGAAAAAAATGGAAAAAAAAGAAAATTCACCCAGTAACGCGATACTACGTGCTACAACGTCAAAGGCGGTCGTACAATTCGCATGTCCTTAAAAACTTCAACAAAGCCCTTAAGGCCTTGAGTGCCGAAGCGAGTCTGGACTAGTGTCCTAGAGCTTTTTCCTCTGTAAAGGGGCGATTGTCGAGTTTTGCGAGAGCGGTCACGAGCACTTTTCTTCGCACTGTGTAGCGGGGACAGTCACAAAGGAGGTGTTCAATCGTCTCCTCGCAGCCGCAGGTGTCACAAGTAGGGCTGTCGGCCATTCCAATGCGGAATGAATAGGAGTTCGTGAATGCTACGCCGAGCCACAGGCGGTACAGAAGTGTTGCTTCCGCTCGTGGCAACCCTGGTGGTAGGCGGAGTTGCAGACGTGGATCCAATTTGTGGAGACGTGCGTTCGTGAATTCCCTGGTGTTCCACAGATTCTGTGTAAGATCGCGGGCGAGCGAGCGAAGACTTGTGGCTGCATCTGTTCTTGACAGCGGTATGGGTATAATCTGGGCACCATCATGAGCCGACCGGGCAGCGTCATCCGCACTGTGATTTCCTGAAATTCCACAGTGACGCGGTATCCACTGGTAGATGATGTTGTGTCCCTTGTTGATTGCGTGATGGTGGAGTAGTCGGATGTCTGCGAGTAGTTGCTCATTTGGTCCATGGTTGAAAGGGGACATCAGACACTGAAGAGCTGCCTTTGAGTCACATAAGATCGACCATGAATGTGATGATTTGTGAACAATAAACTCCAGAGCAGGACGGATAGCTGCGAGTTCTGCAGCCGTCGATGATGTAATGTGAGATGTCTTCAAGTTGAGGTTGACGCACTCTGTGGGAATCACCACTGCTCAAGCTGAACTATTTGAGGACACAGAATCGTCTGTGTAAACGTGGATGCGTCCTCTGTGCTGTTCATTTAGCACTGAAAGCACGGTTTGTTTGAGGGCGAAAATTGACATCTCCATTTTCCTTTTGATACCGGGAATAACAAGAAGAGCCTGGAGTGGATGGAGGCACCACAGCGGTTGAGATGGTCGTGCTGCAGGTGTGAAGTTTAACGGTAAAGTTCCATGGTTGGCGGCAATAATCTTGCTAAACGCTGAACGAGCTCGAGCGGCAGTAAGGAAGGCGAGATGATGCGATGGGAGTCGGGCGAAGTGCCTGATATGCATCCTTAAAGTGTCGACTTGAAGATACGTGTTGATGGGGTGGTCATTCGCGATGGCTATTGTTGCTGCCGTGGACGCACATCTGGGAAGACCAAGGCAAATTCGCAGAGCTTGAGCTTGTACAGATTGGAGGGCACGGAGGTTGGTCTTGCCGGTCCCACCCAGCACAGGTAAGCTATAGCGCAGGAGACCGAGGAACAGTGCGTTATAGAGTTGGAGCATCGCACTCACAGACGCACCCCATGACTTTCCCGCAAGAAATCTGAGCACGTGGGTTATCATAACTTCCTTTTTAGGTAGGAGATATGAGGACTCCAGGAAAGGTCTCGATCTATTATCACTCCTAGAAAGCGGTGCGTCTTCTCGTAGGCAATTGGCTGTCCATTAATTCTGATAACGTACGGTTTCATTGCTTTACGCGTGAAAGCGACTATAGAGCACTTCTCGCAGGACAGCTCCAGACCTCGTGCTCGAAGATAACCTGATGTTAGCGAGGCCGCTTTCTGAAGTCTGGCGCGCACCTGAGGACGCGTCGCTCCTGATGACCAAATGCATATATCGCCTGCATAGATCGACACATGGATGGATTCCGGAAGGGTATGAACCAGGTCGATGAGCACCAGGTTAAATAGAGTGGGGCTCAAGACTCCGCCTTGCGGTACGCCTCGGTAGGTGTTGCGTTGTGATGACGCACCGTCTTCTGTTTGCACAAAGTATGACCTGTCCTTCAAGAAGCTGGATATCCACCGAAAAACAAGGCCGCCTAGGCCGACATCACCCAAGGCGTCCAGGATGGCTTGATGGGTTACGTTGTCATATGCGCCTTTAACATCCAGGAACATCGCCGCTGACAGTCTCCTGAGGCTTTTTTCGTGCTTAACAGACGAGACAAGATCTATGACGTTGTCTATAGAAGAGCGTCCGCGTCGAAAGCCTGCCATAGCGTCAGGATATAACTTGTAATGTTCTAAATACCACTCTAGACGCGTCAGCACCATCCTCTCCATCACTTTTCCTAGACAACTGGCCAGAGCAATGGGACGATAAGACACCACGTCTAGGGGTGATTTACCTGGCTTGAGCAAAGGCACAAGGCGGCTGGACTTCCATGCAGCTGGAACTTCTCCTTCACGCCATGAATTTTTGTACACGTCTTGAAGTGCATGCCGGGCTGTGTGAACGAGGTTTCCAAGAGCTGCGTATGTCACACCGTCAGGCCCAGGCGATGAGGAACGTCTGCACGCTGCCAACGCCGCCTGCAACTCCTCGATGGAAAACAGATTGTCCATACGGGAATCCCGCGAGATTGGAACATCACGGGGATCACGTGTAGCGAACGATGGCGGTAGACCAGCAATCTTGAAACAGAAGTTCTCCGCTACGTCGATCTCTCTGCGACCTTGGTAGAGAGCCAGGCATTTGAAGGGGTGGCGTTGTTGCGGTGATGTTGGAAGACCACGCACTGTTCTCCAAATATGTGACAGGGGTTTATGCGGATCAAGGGTATCACAGAAGGTTTTCCATCTTAGAGACTGCAGGAAGTTGATCCGACGCTGGATCTTCTTCTGTATGCGTCTCGCCTCCCTTAGGTCGGAGATGGACTTGGTGCGTCTGTACCTTCTTTCCGCGCGACGGCGGATTGCGCGAAGCCACTCCAATTCTGCTTCGAATTCAGAAAATTTAGGAATAGACCTAAAAGATCTTGTGGCTTCTTGAGCAGCGGCGTTAATTAGCTTCTCGATGTTGCCAGGCAGACAGTCCTGGATCTCTTGGCAATTCTTCTCCATGAGCAGCGTGTATTTAGGCCAGTCGATGAGATGAAGAACTGTAGTAGAGTGTGACTTACGTATGCCGTCGATTTTAACATAACGTGGTCACTACCATGCGTTTCGTTGTCCGTGAACCATTTCACACTGGCACTGAGGCATCTTGAAACAAAAGTCAAGTCCAGGCAGCTGCTGTATGTCAATCCCCGCAGAAAAGTGGGACTGCCATCATTTAGGCAGCAGAGCTCATGGTCCGACGCGAAGGATCGCACACGTCTTCCTCGACAGTCCATCTTTAAGCTTCCCCATAGCGGATGATGCGCATTCAAGTCGCCGGTAATAACCCATGGTCCAGGTGTCGCTGTTAAAATTGCACCTAGTCTTGCGTTGTCAAATCGACTCGAAGGTGAAATGTAGGCGCCTATGAGCGTGAGTGCGACGTTCTTGCATTTTATAGTCAAACACACATACTGGTTGTCGTCATCAGGTGCCACTGGGTGTAAAACATATGTGAAATTGCATCTGATATAAACGATGACTTTGCTGCGGTCGGTACAGGTGGCAGACATGAAAGCTTCATATCCTGATAGGCGGATGGCGCTCTCAACGTTTGGTTCACAAATGACGATTATTTGAAATTTGTTCTTAAAAACAAACGGACGAAAGTCCGAAATGCGCGATTTATTGCCTCTGACATTTCATTGCAAGATAGACGCTTCCTTGACCTCTTTAAGGAACGAATGTAGAGGAGCAGCCATGGTGCTTCTCAAGACCGGACAGTACCGGATACAGGGCATCCAGTATTTGAAGTGCGCCTCGAGCCGCCGGAGTGTGTATGGCGGTCAGTAGTGCTCGTAGCGTGTTCATAAGGGCCCTTATCATGGTGACAACTTGTTTGTCGTTGTCTTGGTTGCTGCCAGAAGGTGAAGCATGATTCGGCGCGCGTGCTACATCTTGTCGCTCCGCTGGTGGATCTAGCCGTGGCAATGGCGGCCACCCCTCGCTTGAGGCAATGATATTGGAGACTTTCTGCTGAGGAATCTCATTGCCGGTATTGCAAGTTGTATGCGGAAGTTTCTGGACTGTCAGTGGACGCGGTGCATCCTTAGCAATAGCAGCTGGTTTCCTAGATCTCCGCCGACGTGAACGTCGATGTCGCACTTTAGCGGCAGAATCCCTGTGTGAGGAACCGTCTCTGACAATTTGCCTCAAGACTTTTGCCTCATTTTTCACATGTGGGCAATTCTTCGAAGTTGCATCGTGAGAGCCCTGAAAATTGGAGCAATTTTGGTTTTCTGCACGACAGGCGTCGGAGCTGTGCGACCCAGAGCACCGTGAGCACACGGCAGCGGTTGTGCAAACCGCACTAACGTGCCCTATCCTTTGACATTTCCTGCACTGAAGCGGCCTTGGACCAAAAGGCCGTACAATGTGTCGGAAGTGACCGACCTTGACGTGTTACGGTAGGCTGTCTCCTTTGAAAGTTAACTTGACACACTGCGAGCTTCCCTGGCATTGGCAATTGCCATTGGCAATACGGCAATTCCCTCTGTCTCCGGCTTGATGAGTATATGCAGTTCAGCATCGCTTATGTAATTATCTACGTCATACACAACGCCGGCCGTAGAGTCATGATGGTCTCGCTTATAGCAGCGTACGTTGATGCTATCCAGCACCTTAACGTTGCTCAGAATGTCTAGCGCACTGCGGTTTGTGACATCTATAGCGAGGATGTTCTTACGGGCGTTGATCCTTGTATCTTTGATCTGACCCGGAACAAGAGATTCGAGCGATACAGATGTGGCTTGGCGGTTGATCCGGTTTAGATTGTCGCTAGCAGCCACAGGCATATATAAAATGGTGAGGTCTGATGGCTTTCGCGTCGGGATCACAGTTGCCTTGCTTGAGCAAGGAGACGTCCTGACGAGTCTTCTCTTTGCTTTGTGCTTCGCTACGGGCACGAAGTCGGTGTCATCCGACGTTTCATCACTGGTCCCTGAGTAGATCACAGTGCCCTCGCTGTAGGTGTCACTCGGGCGACTAGACCGCGTTCTCGGTGTGGTCGCTGTTGACGTATAAGGACCAGGAACCTCTGCAGGCGACTCCACGTCCATCGCCGTAGTTAAGGGAGTGGCGTCTCCCACAAATTAGCCTCAAAGAAGTTCAAGAAATAACCTACTCCAAAGCATGCCAGGCGCACTATATCAGGATCTCCCCAGTAAACTCGTTTTTACCAATATGAACTTTGTTGCGGTGCATTTTTTTCATCGCATGATTTCCCCACCTACACGCTCGCTTTCGTTCCCATGCGTCCTTTCCAGAAGCTCCTGGCTGCTATGCAAGACGCAGTTCACTCACTGCTTTCCGTTTTCCGCGCGTACTTTGCCCACGCAAGCTATCGCCTGCATTCTAACTACGCCTCTTTAAGGCCTGCGTTTGGTGCACGTTTCCTCGTCGCATTTTGACGTCTGCCTCCATCCCTCGTCACTGAGCAGTTTCTTAGGGCTGGCAACAGTTACAAAATTTTCATATTCAAGTAATGCAAGTGATGAGCTCACACGAAATAGTAATTAGTGTCTGGATTATGATGTAACGCAGGTCCCCCGATGTCGAGTGCGCCGGTCGCGGATCGTAAACATTCTAACAATAGTTTTGATCCCTAGCTTTACCGATGCTAGAATTCCCAGATGGAACTCTGGCCGCGCGATCGCAGAGCAGCCATGGTTAGTACAAAGATTTGTCTGATCTTCGTGCTTGTGGCTTGAGACTCTCGTATGGTATTGTTTTTTACGCTATACCCTGCATAACGCAAAAAAAACGGTCCTGTATTTTAAAGCAATCGATGCTTTTATCAATGCAGAAGGTCCTATCAAAACGCATAATCGCTGCTAATGGCAGCGGCTCAGTCTGTCTATGTGGCCAAATTGAAACGCGCAAGTGTCTGAAGGTGTTTGGTTGCCCACGAGAAATTCATGCAAAAATGTTCCAAAAGACTGGTAAACGTCTTTCAAATATTTGAAAGACGTTTAATGCATTAAAGAAAAGAAACACTGCGAAGGTGTATACTCCATTGGTTTGCTAGAGGCATTGCACTAGTCGCGGTTTACCGAGTTGAAAGTAACTAGAGTGTTCTAGACGTTATTGTACTTGATTATCTTTTACAATTTGTTTACGTTGTTTAGCCTAACATTGACTTCAGGCAAGATGTTACCAGATATAATCAGTCACTCCACTTAGATTTCCCAAATTTTCTGTAAGCTACTTTAGCGGTTCTGATGATGGAAAGCCTGTGTCCTGCACGTTGCCAGTCCAGTTAAAGGGACAGAGCCTGCGGAACCGCGACCAACAGGCCATGAACAAGGATGCTCTACCCGCCGTCTTAGGCTACTGGCAATCGTCCTTGCTTGTAGGGCCTGTTCTTATGTACATGAAAAGGGAAGGAAATAAATCATGTTCCTGAAATTCTAGTTTGTGAAAGCTGTCACCTTTTTTTAATCAGGAGAATATTGCAGCATGCGAAGCACAAATCTTGTACAAACCTTGAGGATGAAAGGGCGGAGAGGCTGCGGAATGATCTACGTTAGACCAGACGATACGGTCACCGCTTGTTGGAAATAGAGCATGAGTTCGATGCTCAACACTGCATCGCTGTCTGCTCTGTTACAAGGCGGCTACTCAAAATAAAGGATTATTTCAGGATCGGAGATACTGCAGACAATTCATAGTGTTTGAAATTCTGCTGAAACATGTATTTTTATATCAAGAACCGAGGTCAAAATGCGCAAACTTCGCGCACCTAATTCTAGCAGGGAGTAATGATTAAATTACCTTCCTGAAACCTTGCTTTCCAGCATTCTGTAAAGGCCTAATCTTAAGACCACTGGGCGTATTGTGAGCAATATACTAAAGGAACACACTCCTTCTTTTTCATTGCTTTCTGACATATGCATCAATACGGAGATTCGTCTGTAATTCTGAATTTGCTCTGCCATTCTTTCATCTTCAAGTCTATAAGTTCGGTTACCAACACCGTTGTTGCTTTCGTTGAAGTTACGGTGTGCAGGTATTTAGTAGATAAGTAGCGTGTTGAAATTGAACTAGGGCTTGCGGTATCGATGGTGTAATTTTTGAAATTGAAATGGTGTCATTTTGAAATTGAAAAAGGTTTGTTGTTTAAGGAAACCAAAATAAAGAAGAACACTGCGAAACCGTATACTGTCTGTCTGCTTGAGGCATTGCGCCAGTTGCGGTTTACTGAGTTGCAAGTAACTAGCGGGTTTTAAACCACATTGTACTTGATTTCATTCTACAATTTCTTTACATTGTTTAACCTAACGTTGACTTGAGGCAAAATATCAGATGCAGTCGGTTACTGCTCTGAGATTCCCGCAATCTTATTTCAGGTGGTTCAGCGTTTCAGATGATGCAAAGCCTGTGTCCTGCATTTGTGAGTACAGTTACATGCACAGATTATGCGGAGCCGCCAGCAACAGGCGAAGAACAAGGAGGCTGTACTACTCGCCTTCTTAGGGTATACTGGCAATCGTGCTCGCTTGTAGGACGAGTTCTTATGCTTTGGATAAGGAAGAAAACAAACCATGTCCCTATAATGGCTAATTTGTCAAGGCTGTCGCCTTTTTATAAGCAGGATGAGATTTCAGCATGCGTCGCACAAATCTGATGCAAACCTTGAGGCGGAGAGGCTGCGGAATGATTTCTGGGAGGCCAGAAAATTTGGTCAGCGCCTGTTGGAAATACAGCCTGGATTCAGCGCTGAACACATCGCCGCTCTTTGCACTGTCACAAGACACCTACTCAGATTGGAGAATCGTTTGAAGCCAGAAGACAATGCACATAATTTACGGTGTTAATAACCATCCGCATATATATATATATATATATCATCATCATCATCAGCCTAGTTACGCCCACTGCAGGGCAAAGGCCTCTCCCATACTTCTCCAACTACCCCGGTCATGTACTAATTGTGGCCATGTTGTCCCTGCAAACGTCTTAATGTCATCTGCCCACCTAACTCTCTGCCGCCCCCTGCTACGCTTCCCTTCTCTTGGAATCCAGTCCGTAGCTCTTAGTGACCATCGGTTATCTTCCCTCCTCATTACATGTCCGGCCCATGCCCATTTCTTTTTCTTGATTTCAACTAAGATGTCGTTTACCCGCGTTTGTTGCCTCACCCAATCTGCTCTTTTCTTATCCCTTAACGTTACACCCATCATTCTTCTTTCCATAGCTCGTTGCGTCGTTCTCAATTTCAGCAGAACCCTTTTCGTAAGCCTCCAGGTTTCTGCCCCATATGTGAGTACTGGTAACACACAGCTGTTGTACACTTTCCTTTTGAGGGATAGTGGCAACCTACTGTTCATGATTTGAGAATGCCTGCCAAACGCACCCCAACCCATTCTTATTCTTCTGGTTATTTCAGTCTCATGATCCGGATCCGTGGTCACTACCTGCCCTAAGTAGATGTATTCCCTTACCACTTCCAGTGTTTCGCTACCTATCGTAAACTGCTGTTCTCTTCCGAGACTGTTAAACAGTACTTTAGTTTTCTGCAGATTAATTTTCAGACCCACCCTTCTGCTTTGCCTCTCCAGGTCAGTGAGCATGCATTGCAATTGGTCTCCTGAGTTACTAAGCAAGGCAATATCATCAGCGAATCGCAAGTTGCTAAGGTATTCTCCATCGACTTTTATCCCCAATTCTTCCCACTCCAGGCCTCTGAATACCTCCTGTAAACATGCTGTGAATAGCATTGGAAATATCGTATCTCCCTGTCTGACGCCTTTCTTTATAGGGATTTTGTTGCTTTCTTTGTGGAGGACTACGGTGGCTGTGGAGCCGCTATAGATATCTTCCAGTATTTTTACATATGGCTCATCTACATCCTGATTCCGTAATGCCTCCATGACTGCTGAGGTTTCGACTGAATCAAACGCTTTCTCGTAATCAATGAAAGCTATATATAAGGGTTGGTTATATTCTGCACATTTCTCTATCACTTGATTGATAGTGTGAATATGGTCTATTGTTGAGTAGCCTTTACGGAATCCTGCCTGGTCCTTTGGCTGACAGAAGTCTAAGGTGTTCCTGATTCTATTTGCGATTACCTTAGTAAATACTTTGTAGGCAACGGACAGTAAGCTGATCGGTCTATAATTTTTCAAGTCTTTGGCGTCCCCTTTCTTATGGATTAGGATTATGTTAGCGTTCTTCCAAGATTCCGGTACGCTCGAGGTTATGAGGCATTGCGTATACAGGGTGGCCAGTTTCTCTAGAACAATCTGACCACCATCCTTCAACAAATCTGCTGTTACCTGATCCTCCCCAGCTGCCTTCCCCTTTTGCATAGCTCCTAAGGCTTTCTTTACTTCTTCTGGCGTTACCTGTGGGATTTCGAATTCCTCTAGGCTATTCTCTCTTCCACTATCGTCGTGGGTGCCACTGGTACTGTATAAATCTCTATAGAACTCCTCAGCCACTTGAACTATCTCGTCCATATTAGTAACGATATTGCCGGCTTTGTCTCTTAACGCACACATCTGATTCTTGCCTATTCCTAGTTTCTTCTTCACTGTTTTTAGGCTTCCTCCGTTCCTGAGAGCCTGTTCAATTCTATCCATATTATAGTTCCTGATGTCCGCTGTCTTACGCTTGTTGATTAACTTAGAAAGTTCTGCCAGTTCTATTCTAGCTGTAGGATTAGAGGCTTTCATACATTGGCGTTTCTTGATCAGATCTTTCGTCTCCTGCGATAGCTTACTGGTTTCCTGTCTAACGGCGTTACCACCGACTTCTGTTGCGCACTCCTTAATGATGCCCATGAGATTGTCGTTCATTGCTTCAACACTAAGGTCCTCTTCCTGAGTTAAAGCCGAATACCTGTTCTGTAGTTTGATCCGGAATTCCTCTAGTTTCCCTCTTACCGCTAACTCATTGATTGGCTTCTTGTGTACCAGTTTCTTTCGTTCCCTCCTCAAGTCTAGGCTAATTCGAGTTCTTACCATCCTGTGGTCACTGCAGCGTACCTTGCCGAGCACGTCTACATCTTGAATGATGCCAGGGTTCGCGCAGAGTATGAAGTCGATTTCATTTCTAGTCTCACCATTCGGGCTCCTTCACGTCCACTTTCGGCTAACCCGCTTGCGGAAAAAGGTATTCATTATCCGCATATTATTCTGTTCTGCAAACTCTACTAATAATTCTCCTCTGCTATTCCTAGAGCCTATGCCATATTCCCCCACTGACTTGTCTCCAGCCTGCTTCTTGCCTACCCTGGCATTGAAGTCGCCCATCAGTATAGTGTATTTTGTTTTGACTTTACCCATCGCCGATTCTACGTCTTCATAAAAGCTTTCGACTTCCTGGTCATCATGACTAGATGTAGGAGCGTAGACCTGAACAACCTTCATTTTGTACCTCTTATTAAGTTTCACAACAAGACATGCCACCCTCTCGTTAATGCTATAGAATTCCTGTATGTTACCAGCTATTTCCTTATTAATCAGGAATCCGACTCCTAGTCCTCGTCTCTCCGCTAAGCCCCGGTAGCACAGTACATGCCCGCTTTTTAGCACTGTATATGCTTCTTTTGTCCTCCTAACCTCACTGAGCCCTATTATATCCCATTTACTACCCTCTAATTCCTCCAATAACACTGCTAGACTCGCCTCACTAGATAGCGTTCTAACGTTAAACGTTGCCAGGTTCAGATTCCAATGGCGGCCTGTCCGGATATATATACATATATATATATATATATATATATATATATATATATATATATATATATATATATATATATATATATATATATATATATATATATGCATATATAAATATATGCATATATAAATATTTAGAATTCTTTGTATTTTGGAACTTCACGCACTAATTCTCAGCAAGAGTTGTGCAATATATCACCTTCAAGTTCATTTCGTACGTTCAATCGATATGGCAAAGCTTCAATATGAAATATTATGTCGGCTTTTTCAACATTGTATTCATTATGTGAAGCAATCAGTAAATTGAACTAGAATATCTGGCACTGATTCTTTTAGTTATCGAAGGCCTAATGTGGTTTACGGAGTTCGGTACGGGATTAATCCTCGAAGCTTTAAACAATGCGCAAGCCAGTGATGCAGGATTCCTTTTCGAACGCTGGAAATGATCAGTCTGTCTGCACAATAAAGGAGGGCTTAATGAGATGCCTAATAATATCTCGAAAACGTTTCTTTAATTGAAACATTTTTTAACGTTTTGTAGGTAGTGACGAACGGAAAAGCAAAAGTTGCACCAATGCTTCAGTTGATGTCGCGGAGAGCCCGTGGGTCCAAACTTGGTAGTGAAACCAATTTCCGCAGAATTGGCTAGAAAGTACACCACAGTGAGTAGAGCGACAATGGCTTTACGTACTCTCTATACTCTGTTTCATATTTAACAGGGAACGTGGCGGAAGCTGCACAATTCGTGAGGTCATAGATCCCTCATACTGCGCGTTTCGCAGCGCAGTTGTTCTGTTGCGATACTAACTGTGGGGAAACTCCAGTTGATTATCCACCCTCGTCGTAGTCGTCGCCCTGAAATTCTCTATGAATTCCAAGCGCTATAAAATAGCGGCCGCGCGCCCTGCGCTGTAGGTACAAGGGTAAATGTGCGAGTGGAAGCCGAGAGGGATGGTCCGCCCTCTGTGACTTTTCTGCTTCTGTAGCAGAGCCAACTAACGTCATTGAGTAACTGGGCGGGAAAGCAACTCCGCTGCCCTCCCACCAGTCGTTGCAACTTCCTTCCTCTCCCCTCACCCTTCCTCTTCTCCGAATGCGCCCAGCGGCACCTGCTTCAGCCGCTCGCCTTTAGGTTCAGTAGCGCTGTTTCCTTGTCGTTACCGAGAAGTAAGCGTGCCCTGCCAGGTAAGAATGGATGAAGGAATAAAACTGGGAGGGAGCGTCACGTGATTCTACTAGTCTGGACAAGCCAACCTCCTCTGAAGCCGCCCCTCTCGCTCGCCGACGCCTTGTGCGCGGTGCCTTTTGGGTAGGAATAGGCTGCATCGCTAACGGACCATTCCTGTTTGGTTGGTACGTGGTAACGATTAGTGGCGTAGGTTCACCTGCCGTGAAAGGCACGGAGGCACGTATGAACTCTGGATTTCTGCTACCGTGTGCGTCGTTCCTCGCTTCAAATGCGTTGCCGTGAAGCGTGGAGAAAGACTGGAGAGCGAGGCCCATGGCGACATAATATTCAAAGCATCACTCGCGCTCACCGCCGCAGTTAGTGGGCTCTCTGACCTTGAAACCCGTCCAGAGTATGACAATCCTAAAGCTCCTCCATACACGTTTCCGCCGACCAGGTTAAGTACCGCCAACCTGCCCTCCTCCTCCATGCTCCTCTCCCACTCACCCCCCTAGCTCCCGGCGGCAAGCGGAACTTACGTAGCTGCAGCTTCCTGTTCCGAGTGGAAGTGACGCTTTGTTTTTTAGCGCTGTTTACTTTCACGTCGCTGGAAAGGCTTCAATTGCACGAGCTGTGGTTGAAACTGTTAATGCGATTCCATCCAAGAACCACCGCCTACTGTAACCAGCGATCTGCTCGTGTTCGCTGCTTCGCGTCAACCTGCGACGGGTTGTGGCACGAGCGACAACGTACAGTGGAATGTAGTGCCTAGGCGCTTGGAGACCATTGCCGTTTTTCGTACATTTGGAAAACAGCGACCGCGAACTACTACTTCAGCGGAATACACAGCTTCTCGCCTTTGCATTCTTCTTATGGTGACTGCCACAGCTCTGCTAAGCATGCGCGGGCGTCTCACCATCGTCCAACAGAAGTCAACGCGGAAATTCCCGCAGCGCAATTCCAGGAAGCGGAAATGCCGGAACCGGAAATTTTTAAACCGGAAATTCCGGAACCGAAAATACCGGAACCGGATTTGGTGTGAGGGAAAAAGGCGGTGCACAACAAAGGTTGTCGCTACTTAAGAAAGCGGCGGTGGCGCGTGGATGTAGGGGTTTTAGCCAACCCGAGCGTGGTCTATCGTTTCGTCAAATTAGCGGTTGTGTACTTGAATGCGTCGCGTATTTTCTTGCTCATTTTTGTTCCGCTGAGTACCACCTATATGGACGTCAGACTCTGGAGTTTTGCAAGACGCGTAGCGCCACCTGCTGTTGCGAAGAGGCAGTAATTGAGTAGTGCGAAGCCCGACTCCCTTGCTAAGTTGCCTATGCAGCTAGCAACTGCGAAACAACGATTTAGACAGATTTTGAACCATATTGCGAGTGTTTTGCGCCTTTAACACCCAGACAGAGAGCTATGAATTTCTACGCTAGTCGGACGCGCCGCCGAAGTGCCATAAAGCGCTTGCTGGCTCACTCTTCAGACTGATGGCGGAAGCGACGGCAACCACGATAGCTCCGCGCGCTACGAAGAAACGCCGCAATCGACGCTACTGTTGTGTTGTAAATCGCCATGAACGTGAAGGGCAGAATAACAACGTTCAGTTTTACCGATTTCCATTGCGATCGTATGAAGGGGAAAGGCGAGAGCGCTGAATACGGGCCGTTCAACCTGTTGGTTAATCGGATTACTTGCATTCCCGACAACACAGCGGCTCGCATGAGAAAGTGCGACAATTTTGTTATTCTGTAATTGTGCTGCGTGGCCGTGACGGAGGACCGTGGTAACCAAGTGAAAACTCAAGAATCTGCAGCCGCCACTTCGTTGGTAAGAGAAAAAACAACGTTGCGAACCATCCTGCGTATGTACCATCGATATCTCCACCTTTTAACAGACGTCCGCCTCCGCTTGACTCAACAAGTGGAACGGAGAGATTTGGCAGGTCAGCTTAACGAAACATTTTGGTTCGTTTATGAATTCAATATCCTGTTCTAGAGTACGTCGTATCACGAGCACATTTCTACTTTCGGTATTTTGCATGTCTTGCGCCGATACAACAAGCACGCTTCGCAATGTACTGAGCCTGCTCGACTGCGTTTTTCAAATGTGAGCAATAAAGTTGCCGTATAGGAGCGAGCACTGGATGAGTAATTGCGAAGTAACGCACTTGTGTAAAGAAAAAAAGAAAGTTCGCGTTTATTTAAATTTATTTGTGCGCGCTTGTTGCTCGAAGCGTCTGCGAAAAGTTCAAATTATGGTACTGAGCGATACTGTAGCTCCTGCGAGAAAGAAAGATGCAGCGGGTAGGCACTGTAAGAAGCTTACTTTCGTTATGATAGCTGTTTGCTGCCTTGGAAAACGTTTTCTGTTTGCTGCAGTGGAAAAGGCTATTAAAAGATTTACTCTCTGTAAATAATTGCGAGACAAAACATTACGATAAAATACATGAAAATATAGCAGATACTTAAGTCTTGTGTTCAGGACATATTCAATATGAACCAATTTGAAATGCTTAGATTTTTATGCTGATATGCCTATAGACAAACCTGATGCACTCTGTACTTGCGAGTTGCAGCACGCCGAAATAACACTTGAGACTATTTTATATTCTACACGTACTTCGCCCTGCTGAGCTTCCTTTCTGAAGCGTGGATAGGCGGAAAAAGCTTTCCAGCTCCTTGATTTTTAGGAAACCGTGCCTCAACACAAACGAAAGAGAAAGGTCCATTGTGGTCTATGCACCTTCGCTTGCAGACACCTCTTCTTGCACTACCCAGTTAGCGCCAAGGCTGCGATGGGGGCGCTGGTGACGGGTTATTCCGCAGCGCCGCCTGGGCAGAGTCTGAGGTCTATAGGATGATACGAGACCTTTCGCGGAATGATTATTTGTCGCGTGTTTGCTTAGTAAAAGGTTCTGCACTCTAAACGCCGAAGTTCTCGCCTTTCCTTGAAATTTGCGTGTACTATATTGTAAGATTGTATGGTGCGACGTCCTTAAGCTGTTGGGACGGGTCTATTGAGTTCTCGTAGGTCTTTTCAGAGCCAGCAAGCATTGAGCAGAACGACAGCGTCGACTGGGACCGTCTGCCATTAACATTGGCCGGCAAGGCCTCACATATGGTCGGCGGACCCGCCTCGCCCGTCCATTGTTGGGCACAAGTTGAAAATTTTTTTTCTTTGACATTGGAAAGCAGTCGCTACGGACCCTGAACGTTCGCTTGAGCGCCTTCACATGTTTTCAGAGGCGAAATACATCATATCGCTTCCCTCGAGATGACCCCAAACGGGACGAATCGCCGTGGGCTTGGTTTGAATGCTTGGTTGCCTTCACACGTTTGCAGGGCGAAAGATTTCCTCCTTTTCCTGAAACCACCCTTAAAAGCAACGAGTCGTCTTGAGGTGGCCGTCGTGGTTTCTTGGGCACAATGCGGATTAATTATCTGCGTTCGTTCTTGGCAGCATTAATTACCAATATCAATTAATTACCAATGCCTTCGTTCGCTACAGCATCAGTGCCTGTCTGCTGCTTTTTTAAGCTGCAAGCTTCGGGGTAATTCGGTGCGTTACCTGCTTGACAGCAAACACGCGGTGTGCGTTTGCCACTGCCGACTATGTGCGTATTTTCCAAAACTCCCGGAGCAGACGCAACCAAAGCGAGCCGGCTAAAGCTAACGCTTGCCTGTCACGTGAGGGCCTAGTTCCCATCATCCCATTCTTCTCAATTTTTGTGCGACTAGGCTTCGAAATTGTCACGTGACACTCCTTCCTAGTATTTTCTTTCCTCTATGGTGGCAAGGCTCGCGGTTCTTGCTCGCTGTGCACCGTGCCCTCCTTGGTTTTGTACGCGTTTGACTGGGTGGCGCCCGATTCAACCCAAGAGAGAAGGGAAGAAGCGTTAAGAGGTACAGGGCGCTGCCATCGTTGCCTACTGCCTTTAGCACAGTGGTTCAACACTCTCACCGATTGCGAACGCACTCTTGTGCAACGCCACTTCGACGATGGGCCCTAGAAGGATGTGTCGTTTCGCTAAGGACAGAAGGTGAGCGCAAAATTAGCTTCCTCGTTTCATTTATGCTAATCAGTTCAGTCGAGAACATTCCACCCTTGTCCTTCACTAATGTGTGTTTTATTAGTGTGTATCTTGACCAAGTCAATAAAGCTACGCCAGTAATCTGTTGTCTTGAAATATGACATCATTTTTTTGTTATGGCAAGATCGGCAGTATTGGACAATACAGAGCAGATTCAAAGACAGATTGCGCGACGTATCACGTGCGCACGCAAGACAAAAAAATTAATTCGGGCAGAAACGCCCCGCTGGAGAACTGTCATATAGCATATAGTGCGTATTCTTTTATGGTGTACTTGCCCATGAAGCTCATACTATACCGTTGAAACCAATACTCCCATTTTTCAAGAAATAACCTTCTCCAAAGCATGTCAGGCACACTATATTGGGATGTCTCCAGTAAACTCGTTTTTACCGATATGAACTTTGTTGCAGCGCATTTCTTGTATCGCATGATTTTCCCGCCGGCACGCTTGCCTTCGTTCCAACGCTTCCTTTCCAGAAGCTCCTGGCTGCTATGCAAGACGCAGTTTACTCACTGCTTTCAGTTTTCCGCGCGTAATTTGCCCGCGCAAGCTATCGCCTGCATTCTAACTACGCCTTGTTAAGAACGGCCAGCTGCAGTGCAAGTTTGCCAGCCAGTTACGCCAGCGGTGGCAACCTCATCTTGGAATGCCACCGCCAACCTCTAGCCACGGCGTGGCTAAGTCGACTTTGTGTCGGTAACAATACGCGCATCCTCCACTCTCCGTCGCTTCAGCTAGGATGCGTTGTGACTGAAGGAGTTCGCCGAAGCAGGCTTTGTGCGCAACACGACAACGCGGACCTGATCTGCTACGGGTGGGGGAGTTGACGCGGGAACGCCGAGGAAGGCTCCTTCGCGCGCACCGACCAAGACGCAAGACAATGTGCTACTCGCGACGGTTCCGAGTTCCACGAAATTCGTGCGGTGTGGTGTATGTGTAGACCGTCCTGCGGAGAGGCGGCTAGTTTGCGATGACTAAACGAACGTTCGCGTCACCTTGTATCGCGGGAGGACCGAGTGTTTAAACACTGCTGTTGTGCAGATAGATGCTCGACTCATTTTCTTAAGCAGTCTTGTTAGACTGTGACACCTTCTTAAGCAGTCTTGTTAGACTGTGACACTTTCTTAAGCAGTCTTGTTAGACTGTAACACTTTCTTAAGCAGTCTTGTTAGACTGTGACACTTTTCTTAAGCAGTCATGTTGGACTGAGACTCTCTCTCAAGCAGTCATGTTAGACTGATGTACTTTCTCAAACAGTCATGTTAGACTGATATAAATACTGTAAATAAACCCATATTCCTCGTTCTCGATGAGAAGCAGTCCTTCCTTTCATCAACGTCCTCAGCGTGGATAAGTTGGACGACGGCATGGGCCAGCTACCTTCGAATTCATGCTGGACTCCAATCTTGACAACGGATCACGAGCGATGGGATCGAGCCCCCAATCCTGACAGCCTCCGTAAGGCCTGCGTTTGGTGCACGTTTCCTCGTCGCATTCTGACGTTTGTCTCCAGCCCTCGTCACTGAGCAGTTTCTTAGGTCGGGTAACAGTCGCAAAATTTTCATATTCAAGTAATGCAAGCGATGAGCTCACACAGAAATATTAGTGTCTGGAGTATGATGTAACGCAGGTCCCCCGATGTCAAGTGCGCCGGTCGCGGATCGTAAACATTCTTACAGCAGTTTTGGTCCCTAGCTTTACCGATGCTAGAATTCCTAGATGGAACTCTGGCCGTGCTATCGCAGAGCAGACATGGTTTGTACAAAGATTTGTCTGATCTTCGTGCTTGTGTCTTCAGACTATCGTATGGCATTGTTTATTACGCTATACCCAGCATAAAGCAAAATATGGTCCTGTTTTTTAAGGCAATCAATGCTTTTCTCCATGCAGAACCCCCTATGAAAACGCATAATCGCTGCTAATGGCAGCGGCTCAGCCGGTCTAGGTGGCCAAATTGAAACGCGCAAGTGTCTTAACGTGTTTGCTTGCCCACGAGAAATTCATGCAAAATTGTTCCAAAAGACTGGTAAATTCATGATTGAAAATAGGTTTACTCCGACGCAACATAGCAAATCAGAACAAAAGGTCATAGACGTTTCGCCACCTATACAGGTGGCATCTTGAGTGTGCAATGACACAAATGTGGCGAGGTGCAATCTTCTCTTCCCACGCGTCCTTGTATGCGTCCCGCAGCGAGCCACGGTCGACGTTGCACGCTAATTCGTCACAACGGATGAACCGCGACTGCAGCAGTTTTCTTTCCCGCCACTTTTGCTCTTGGGCCAGCGTTGTTGTATTGTCAAGATCGAGACTATGCCGCATCGTCCAACAGTATTCAGCAAGTTCGGTCTTAGCCCGCGTTGCATGTGTGCCCTTGGCAACGTCTCCTTCATGTTCTTTTAATCTCGTTGACATTTTCTGCCGGTATCGGCAATTTAAGTCGCCTCACAATTCCCGCACAGGACTTTGTCGATAGGGGAACACACAGCGCAAGAAAACTATGAAGTAAGTTAGACTTTTAGCTTTGCCTTATATGTGATACTTATCTTCGTAGGCCATCTAGTGCGTAGGGCGTATAAAAGGATGACTATTAGAGCTACAGAATATGGACCGAGGGAAGGGAAGCACCCTCAAGGACGGTACAAAATTAGGAGGGGTGACGAAATTAGAAAATGTGCAAACGCAATTGGGGATCACCTAGCGCAAGACTGGGGTAATTGGAGATCGCTGGCAGAGGCCTTCGTTCTGCAGTGGACATGGAAATAAGCGGGTGGTTATGATGATACGTGATACCTTGGACCCTCTGCGCTTGTGCAGCTTCTCCATCGAACCATGGTCGACAGGCCGAGAATTGCAAGTTTTGGCAAACCGCCATCGCGTACCTTGCTAGAGCGTAGAGTCAAATTAACGGTGCCATGAAGAATAACGCTTTTAAAACGTTCGGCATTATCAGTGCGTCAATATGGCTAGCGCTACGGCGCCATTTGTTAGATGAAAGTCAAAACGCTTTTCCGTCTCGGTACCGTCTCTTCAGGCTTTGCAGCTTCAAAACAAATAGCTGTGGGACCCTCAGTAATAACGTCGGAACATCTCTAGCGCTTTGTTCTCTGCGTCAGATATGACCGAGCGATGGCCGCTTTTACCATTTCTTTCTGTCACAACGTAGAGCAAGGAATAAGGGGGAATTTGGATCGAATCATCGGGGACTGCGCTGGTGCGGGCCCTGTTATTGTGCTGCCTAATCATAGTAACCTGCAGGGGTAGTTAATAGTAAAGGACGCTTATGCTCAGAGGGCCTAAGGTATCACGGTAACGTATCACGTGTAATGCAACCTTCAACTCCCTACTATGTCTTTACTGAAGTGAAGTAGCAATGAGGTTCAAGCTGCATGACCTTTGCCTAAATCTGTGGTAGCATGTTTTTTTTTAAGTAATACAACGGTCGTGTTTGAACCAGAATGTGACATAGGAGCGACCAAGTTTACACAAGACTATTGCGGCCTATTCTGCAAGTTAAACGCCAGAAGCTTCAGAGTATTGCTTAGATTGATATATAGTTTAAACACAGCGTCAGAGATTTAGGGTTTTTCGCGATGTACTACTGATTCATCTCAGTTCTGCAGAGCAGAAGCACATATATAAATGTAGTTCTTTTGGTAACTATTCAAAAATAACTGTAGCTAGTGCAGCACATGGCGCAATAAAAAAGTCACATTTCATAACATCACCAAATGTTTGAGGTTTTTGTGCACATTTCATTATATCGCCAAATGTTTGAGGTTGAATGTTTGCTGCTATTATCATGTAGTACGATGCTTCGAATACTACAAGCGCCAGATTTATATTCTGAGTTCCGCGCAAGTATTAACCCAAGATTATTTCCGCGCAACCTTGAGCGATCGGAAAGCGCGTTTTCCGCTCTTGGCCGGCGGAGAAGGGAGGCTTTGCGTCCGGCCCGCGGAGCCCTCCCCATCTCAGTAAGGTGCCTGGTGGTGGTCCCGTGCAGACGATGACCTCTCGATGAGCGCATATTTCCCCCTCATCTTTTAAGAGGTTCAATACTTACAAGCATTTGTCTCGCAAACCATCTTTATTTCAAGGGAATTTTCCACGTCTCAATAATTTCTCTCGTCGTATTCGAGTGCTGATTGCCGTGTTATAGTTTGTACACGAAGATTTCCCTCAAGTCTAAATATTTTAAGGCAGTTTCCTAGTCTCTAAAGCCGCTCGAGCTCGCTCTTGTCCTCGGGCGGCCATTTTTCCAAGAAAGTATGCCTTCCAACCACTATCCACCCACAAAACCACTTCCAACCACAACCACTTCCAACCACAAAAAACGACTATCGCGGACAACATCAGTCCGTTTCCACGTAAATATGAGGCTCGGAGCAGGAGCTATGGCGCTTCAAAGTAACGTGGGGCCTGACGAACCAACCGAGTGAGCTATCTTTCCGGTCAACATCCAATGGTCACGAGTTCAAATCGCCTGTCATGTTCCTTTTTCTTTCCGCTTTTTCTTTCTTTTTTCTTTCTTTCTTTTTAATGCCTTTTCCTTTATTTTACCACTGTACGGGTACCCTCCTAAAAAAAAAAGAAAAAAAACATATATATCTTCAATTATGTATGGCCACACATGTGCAGGTCATAAATACCAGGTTCTCTAGCCGAGTGCTATCCGTGCAGTATAACCGAGCTCAGATTGGTCCACCTTGACTGATCAAATAGGGCACCACTGTAGGTTAAATGAGGCGTACAACTCCTGTGGGACCCGCCGTGGTTACTCAGCGGCTATGGTGTTAGACTGCTGAGCACGAGGTCGCGGGATCGTATCCCGGCCACGGCGGCCGCATTTCGATGGGGGCGAAATGCGAAAACACCCGTGTACTTAGATTTACGTGCACGTTAAAGAACCCCAGGTGGTCGAAATTTCCGGAGTCCTCCACTACGGCGTGCCTCATAATCAGAAAGTGGTTTTGTCACCTAAAACCCCATAATTTAATTTTTAATTGAACTCCTGCGGGGACGGTAGAGTATCCGCCTCCCGTGCAAGAGGACCGTGATTCAAATCCCGATGCCGCACAATTCGCCACCGGAAAATACAAAAAAAAGAACCGTGTTTTGAGAAAACTGCACAAACAGGCCTGGAGTGCAGCCTGATCCCGGTGACCAGAACCGGTAACGCACTCTCTCAACAGAGCAGGATTGGCCACCCTGGTGCAGTACTTGGCCACAACCTCCTATATGAACCCAACAATCAAACCCCGGCCCTCAGTCCCCAGCAGCTGCGAAGCAACTGACCACGGCGGCGGTCAGACCTGCGACGCTGCAGAGGGTGCTAAGAATCCCTGGCTCCGGACAGGCCGCTATTGGAATATGAACCTGGCAACGTTTAACGCTAGAACGTTATCTAGTGAGGCGAGTCTAGCAGTCCTATTGGAGGAATTAGAGGGCAGTAAATGGGATGTAATAGGGCTCAGTGAAGTTAGGAGGCCAAAAGAAGCATATACAGTGCTAAAAAGCGGGCACGTCCTGTGCTACCGGGGCTTAGCAGAGAGACGAGAACTAGGAGTCGGATTCCTGATTAATAAGAACATAGCTGGTAACATACAGGAATTCTATAGCATTAACGAGAGCGTGGCATGTCTTGTTGTGAAACTTAATAAGAGGTACAAAATGAAGGTTGTACAGGTCTACGCTCCTACATCTAGTCATGATGACCAGGAAGTCGAAAGCTTCTATGAAGACGTGGAATCGGCGATGGGTAAAGTCAAAACAAAATACAGTAAACTTATGGGTGATTTCAATGCCAGGCTAGGCAAGAAGCAGGCCGGAGACAAGTCAGTGGGGGAATATGGCATAGGCTCTAGGAATAGCAGAGGAGAGTTATTAGTAGAGTTTGCAGAACAGAATATGCGGATAATGAATACCTTTTTCCGCAAGCGGGTTAGCCGAAAGTGGACGTGGAGGAGCCCGAATGGTGAGAATAGAAATGAAATCGACTTCATACTCTGCGCGAACCCTGGCATCATACAAGATGTAGACGTGCTCGGCAAGGTGCGCTGCAGTGACCATAGGATGGTAAGAACTCGAATTAGCCTGGACTTGAGGAGGGAACGGAAGAAACTGGTACATAAGAAGCCAATCAATGAGTTAGCGGTAAGAGGGAAACTAGAGGAATTCCGGATCAAGCTACAGAACAGGTATTCGGCTTTAACCCAGGAAGAGGACCATAGTGCTGAAGCAATGAACGACAATCTTATGGGCATCATTAAGGAGTGCGCAATAGAAGTCGGTGGTAACGCCGTTAAACAGGAAACCAGTAAGCTATCGCAGGAGACGAAAGATCTGATCAAAAAACGCCAATGTATGAAAGCCTGTAACCCTACAGCTAGAATAGAGCTGGCAGAATTTTCTAAGTTAACCAACAAGCGTAAGACAGCGGACATAAGGACCTATAATATGGATAGAATTGAACAGGCTCTCAGGAACGGAGGAAACCTAAAAGCAGTGAAGAAGAAACTAGGAATAGGCCAGAATCAGATGTGTGCGTTATGAGACAAAGCGGGCAATATCGTTACTAATATGGATGAGATAGTTCAAGTGGCTGAAGAGTTTTATAGAGATTTATACAGTACCAGTAACACCCATGACGATAAGGTGAGAGAGAATAGTCTAGAGGAATTCGAAATCCCACAAGTAACGCCGGAAGAGGTAAAGAAGGCCTTGGGAGCTATGCAAAGGGGGAAGGCAGCTGGGGAGGATCAGGTAACAGCAGATTTGTTTAAGGATGGTGGGAACACTGTCCTAGAAAGACTGGCCACCCTTATACACAATGCCTCATGACCTCGAACGTACCGGAATCTTGGAAGAGCGCTAACATAATCCTAATCCATAACAAAGGGAACGCCAAAGACTTGAAAAATTATAGACCGATCAGCTTACTGTCCGTTGCCTACAAAGTATTTACTAAGGTAATCGCAAATAGAATCAGGAATACCTTAGACTTCTTTCAACCAAAGGACCAGGCAGGATTCCGTAAAGGCTACTCAACAATAGACCATATTCACACTATCAATCAAGTGATAGAGAAATGTGCGGAATATAACCAACCCTTATATATAGCCTTCATTGATTACGAAAAAGCATTTGATTCAGTTGAAACCTCAGCAGTCATGAAGGCACTACGGAATCAGGGTGTAGATGAGCCATATGTAAAGATACTGGAAGATATCTATAGCGGTTCCACAGCCACCGTAATCCTCCACAAAGGAAGCAACAAAATCCCATTAAAGAAAGGCGTCAGACAGGGAGATACGATATCTCCAATGCTATTCACAGCATGTTTACAGGAGGTATTCAGAGACCTGGAGTGGGAAGAATTGGGGATAAAAGTTGATGGAGAATACCTTAGCAACTTGCGTTTCGCTGATGATATTGCCTTGCTTAGTAACTCAGGAGACCAGTGGCAATGCATGCTCACTGACCTGGAGAGGCAAAGCAGAAGGGTGGGTCTGAAAATTAATCTACAGAAAACTAAAGTAATGTTTAACAGTCTCAGAAGAGAACAGCAGTTTACGATAGGTAGCGAGGCACTGGAAGTGGTAAGGGAATACATCTACTTAGGGCAGGTAGTGACCACGGACCCGGATCATGGGCTGGGGTGCGTTTGGCAGGCATTCTCAAATCATGAATAGCAGGTTGCCGCTATCCCTCAAGAGGAAAGTGTATAACAGCTGTGTCTTACCAGTACTCACGTACAGGGCAGAAACCTGGAGGCTTACTAAAAGGGTTCTGCTGAAATTGAGGACGACGCAACGAGCTATGGAAAGAAGAATGATAGGTGTAACGTTAAGGGATAAGAAAAGAGCAGATTGGGTGAGGGAACAAACTCGGGTAAATGACATCTTAGTTGAAACCAAGAAAAAGAAATGGGCATGGGCCGGACATGTAATGAGGAGGGAAGATAACCGATGGTGATTAAGGGTTACGGACTGGACTCCAAGGGAAGGGAAGCGTAGTAGGGGGCGGCAGAAAGTTAGGTGGGCGGATGACATTAAGACGTCTGCAGGGACAACATGGCCACAATTAGTACATGACCGGGGTAGCTGGAGAAGTATGGGAGAGGCCTTTGCCCTGCAGTGGGCGTAACTAGGCTGATGATGATGATGATGATTTCCCTTTGCAGTGTACCTTTGATGACTCCACACTGTAAAAATGTGTGCACTCTTAATGATGTTTTCTTGTCGCACGGTAGGACCGCAACTATAAGGGCCTCACAAGAATTTATAGACAACGACACCTGAGCCATAACTAGACGTGCAATGACAAAAGACGTAGTTTAAAACTATGTAATCTTACCGACATTCTTGGGCGCACAGAAATATCACACAGAAGAATTTCTGAGGGATAGATACGAAAGTCTCTTGTAGGACATTTCTTTGCGCCGAAGGCCGTCAGAATGATTACATAGTTTTCAACTACGTCTTTTCTCATCGTACGTCTAGTTAGACCGCCGTTGTCGTCCGCTATAAATTTTTGTAACGCCTTTACGGTAGGGGTGTTACCCGTGGGACAAGACACCTTTAAGGATGTAAACATTGTTGCAGTGCATGCGATTTCCTGTATTTCCAGGAAATTTTAATGCGAAAGCATTGCATGCCCCGAAGAAAATCCGTCGCGAAGTTGGCGTGACCGAAAGATGGTACTAAAAATGGCCGATGGCGCAAAGAGCAAGAAAAAAAGAACAGGTCACAAACAGCTCCGATTCACTTAAGATTTTTCGGGGAGGTTTCCCTAAACGAAGTAAATTATTGGCTTCGAAAAGAATAGTTGGTAAATTTCGGTCCGGCGGGGAACCGAACCCGTGCCTTTGAGATGCGAGACTTGCACGCCGCACCGACGGTACGGCGGCTCCGCGGTGCTCGCCGACTAAAGTTGCGCCTAGTGCGTGGTTCATTTCACGCGTGACGGCGCAGCCAATGGGGAGGAGGTGGCGTCACGTCATCGGTCTATAAGATGAGTGCATACAATAAAACGCACTAATGTCCAGTTGAATGGCGCTGAGCGGTACTTCGAGCTGTGCTTCTCCTTGGCAAGCAATCGCGTTCACCCGCTTGGCGCGTTTTCATTTGGCTTTACCGACGCGCAGTTAAAACGCAGGCGAGAGCATGCGCAGTCAAGGAACGTGCAAAAAAAAAAAAAAACATTTCACCAAAGGGTTTATAATTCTTTCGAATTCTCACACGTCAGTAATCCTCAGTGTCTCTGTCGAACTTTAATAACTTACCGAACTGTGGTTATTAAAATCACTATTTCAAAACCTTACCGAGTACGGCGCCGACGAGCAGCGCTAGTAGTTCGAGTGTCCTGATCATCTTGCCACCGCGAGAGCTTCGAGGAAAGGTGGGCGACACACTCGAACGAAGGAGTTTTTGAAGGAGCTGGAAGCACACTTCGTCATTCTCGCCTTATCGTCCAGAAGTATTGGGAGCGCAGAGAAGCAAAGCGTTATCAGGAGCGGCTTCACAAGGAAAACACTGGTTGCGAAAGCAGTTTCGCAACAATGGTTCTCCACACCTTGGGAAGTGTGCGTTAAGATGACGCGGGTAATGACGCAGTGTTCAGTGTCTAGAATGTTAGGTAGCTGTACATTTAGGATTTACGCAGTGTCTGCGGTGTAATTCTCGGGCGGGGTTCTTTGCTGTGTCTCGAAGTTTTATTTAGCACTTGTTTCTGGGAGGCTTTTGCATGTTGCTAAATACCCGGTGTCTGCGCTTGAAACAAAGGTGAAAATTGTCACAGATACATTGTATTTTCAGTTACGATTCCTTGCCACATGGCTTTTGCGTTTCTTTCGGCGCCTATTTATAGGGTGTTTCTTTTTAGCTGCATCGAATGTTTCAAAATGGCCTGTGGCAGATAGCGCAATATGAACATGGAACAAATTCTCAGTACTATACCAGTTTCGATATATGCGCCGTGGGACTTGCAGTAACAATGCGTTGCTGTTCGACTTGCTCTCTTTAATAAAACGCTGTCTTAGGCATTTGAGCACTACAGTAAATGGAACGCCAATGCATTTTGTCGGACCCTTTAAAATTATTACCTCGAAAATGATGTAGCCCCAATGATTCGCTCCAAGTGGACTGGCCTTGTATACTCATTAGCTACAATTCGTAGATCGAAATATGTGCCGTAAGGCAATTAATTAGAGAGCAATTAGCTTATACATGTTACTTATTTAATTTGGGAATTTTCTTTCAAAAGTAATGGCCGACTCATGAACTAATTTAGATAAAGGTGAAATATTATTGCTATCTGCCACAGGCAATTTTTAAAAATTTTATGCAGCTAAAAAATAAAGTACACCCTGTATGTGTTATGCACTGCCGACCTGGATCTTACGTAATGATCTGTGTTTGCTTTGAAAATGTGCATTCTTGCAGGAAATGTGTGCAGTTTCTGTTCGTTGCTTCTTAGTGTATGTTTTGCTATGAGCTTTGTCAGATACAAAAAGCAAAGCACGTTCACCCTGTCTGAACATTTTAAGGATTTTGTTCTTCGCTCCTGAATACAAGTGCGATTATGTAATGAGAATAAATAACTGTAATCGAACTATTGCTCCTTAGTTACTCCACATTTGAACTCCTCCAATCGCTCAGTTATCTCGCCATGGTGTGTGATCTTGGCGCTAAGATACTGTAGACCCGCTATGGGTTTCTTTCACGATGCACGTTGAGCACATGCCAAAAGTATATTAGCACTATCTCTGATGCAATCAAGATGGCTCATCGCATCGGATATTCAGCGAGTATGAATGCTCACCACTGAGATTATTCCTTACAAGTTCAGCCTATGCTTGCCCTTTCAACGCACTTAAGGATCGCGGTAAAGGTATCGGCCTTTTCTTGATGTGGCCTGTAGCCTAAGAGCCGTATAACGTAAAACTATTCCAATATGTTTTTTATTCCAATCTCTTGACGTCAAATTTACGTAACCGCCGACGCAATCATAGGGCGGTCACCCGCAGGGTTTTCTGAACAAAGCAATCATATGCTCCCCTCGTTCATAGGAGGTCACTTTTGTTTTCTTGAAAAACGAATAACATTGCCTGCACTGAGCGGCTTGTCTTATCTAATTGGCTCACAAGAGGCGACGAGCACGCTCAAGTGGAGAGGGATTCGATGGGGCCGAGTCACTGCACTGAATATCGATAATTGGATGAAGAGGGTGGTGCCGGCGTCTGCGATTGGTGCGCTTTCTCTTACTTAGTTTGCGGTGGCCCGTCGACAATCGCGGCGGCATGCAAAATAAGCTTAGGAATGACGCTAAAATGGATCCTCAGCAATGAAGAGTTGGCAGAACGAGGTCATAAACGTGCCAAATGTTCATGAAAACGTTACACGGCCACGCAAAAAGCTTTATTACACGCAAATAAACCCTTGCTCTCCAGCAGGGGCGAGTAGCCATTTCCGGAGCGATTGGCGGCAGCCATCTTTTATTCCTTTCGGAACGGGGCAGCCTGCGGCTATTCAGAAGAGAATGCAGTTTTGTTCGGTATAGTAATGCATCTTTAACGCGTACACGTCACTTTGACGTGGTGAGTTCTTGCGGTTTTGTGAGGTCGCGTGAGAGGCAGGAGAAGTGGGTGCAGCCCAAAAATTTGACCAATAGCCGAGGGCTAATGGTAAAAAGGCGTCAAATCAGAAATAACTATGTTTCTTTTCTTCGGTCAAATCATGAATAATCAGTGTGTACACGTTATATCAGATGGGGAGTTATCGCGGCTTTCTTGACGTCACGTGATATACAGGTGAAGGGGGGGGGGGCGGTCCAAAAAAGCTTTTGAACGATAGTGTAAGGCTGAAAATTACATCAGAATTCATATCACAATGACCGTTGACGGGGATGCAAATGGCACTCGAGCAATGTAGCGACAGACCATGGTGAAAGGAGGAGCGTGGCGACATTGCATGACGACAACGCTATGCTGAAGACGGCATAATGAAAGTAAGATTTCAAAGTTACAATGATGGCGATGGAACGAGCGCGTAAACTAACGAACTTCATGCTTTCGTGAAGCTTACAAAAGGGGCGTCGGTTCTATGTAGTTTGTTACACAGTGAAAACGTTCTTTACGTTGTACAGGCAATATAAAATTTCTTGCAGGGTAGGTCATTAAATAGTTGTGTAAACAGATAGTGTCGAAATAGGCCAAACGTCCTTGTGCCCTTGCATGGACATTTTGCTGACAGGGCGTCCGTTTTGACTGAATGAAATAATGGCCACCAAATAATACGCTGACAGCTATCGTTATTGCTGGTAACCGTTTCTTGCCTTCCCTCTACATGCTTTTGGCCTCTCGAGAACTGCACGCAGCTTGAATGTGCGGCCCTTTTCGCTAACGTGTTCTCGAGTTGCTCCTTCTGCAATGTTGACCTGGAATGCTCTAAATAATTTTACAAAGGTTTCAACAAATATGTTCTTTCGGTGTTCCATTCAATTAGAACACTGTGTACATAAGACGTTATGAGGACCGACCGCAAATGGGAGAATCGCATGCGTCGACTTCTGTCACAGCCTCATAGAGAAAGATTTTGTTTGCCACAAAATTAACGGCCCCAAAAGCGGGCATTTCAAACCAAAATGTCATTTCCGTTATTCGCGAATGATGATGCAGGCTTCAGGTCAATTTAAGGCAAGAGAAACACAGGTTACACCGCACAGTGCTAACTACCGACTTACGCTCATGGCAGTTCACGCGAAAAAATATATAAAAAATAAGTCTCACGTGGTTTCTCCTCTCAGCAGACGCAAGCAATCGCTATCAAAGAAAACACCTGACGAACCTACTGAAAATACCTGCCGCAAAATTCTACCTGTCGTCTTCGAAATGTGTGTGCCCGTATGGGAATAGCAGCTGCGGCAGATGCGTAAGCAAACACCTGGCGCAGTGTTTTCTAGCCCGTGTATGACAACCACGTGTTGCACACGCCACCTCATATGCTTCTTTGCATATACGAGGACGGCACGTGCAGGAAAGGTCAGACGCAGCAACTGTAAGGTAAGCGCTGACGTCCACTAGGGAAAGCTCTGCGAAATATCGTACTTGACTTTCTTGCGAGCCCGACGAGAGACCCGGTATCAGTCGCGCGTATGCGCTAGCTGCAAAGCTGAGATGGCCTTGCTGAAACGTTTCTCTCTGAACTTCAAGAACCATTCGTTTTCGGCCGTCTTGTTGCGGAATAACAAATCCATCTGAATTTCTCATCGTTTACGTGATTGTAGGAAGAGAACATACAGAAGTGTTCAACATGAAAGGAAGGGTTTCTGTTAGGGGCAATATACTACAGGGTGCCTTGAGATAAAGGGAAATTATAGGGAAGTCCTGTGTATTCTTGGTTTCACCTAAGTTTTTTGCATAACATGAGCTATTCACTTCGTACATTACAACCGAGCCTACTTTTTAACGTATGCTTTAGTTAAGGACAAAAAAACATTAACTTATAGAAGGTTGAAAATGCGCCTTACGTTATTGCAGAATGTTGCGACCTTCAGGTAATCTAAAAAGTTAATAACATTGCCATCATTGCCATAACATTGCTGTTACTCATCCTTTCTATATCTTATTTCGGCAACATTGTTCTTGAAAAAAAGAAAAATAATACTTGACGTTCCAAGCCCACAACACAAAGGAATAAGAGCAGCGTTCGCTTTCGAACCACAGGCTAGAAAATTACGCTCTGTTTACATTTCTTTATTTCTTGTAGCAGCGAACTCTCGCAACTTTTTCTGTGCATATCTTATTGCAGGCTAAGCACGCAGAATGGTTCTTTTAGACTATCTTGCCCGCCTTGACATTTGATTGTAGCGACAAAATTTGGAAACTCTTAAGACATCTGAATTTTACTAGTTGTCGCGCGGCAATAAAAAAAAAAACATTATGCTAGAACTTATCTCGCTATGACTTTCGACCATAACACGAATAACGCTTGAACTATGTAGCGAGACATCGTATTCGCGAAGTCGCGTTTATTTGACATCTTAAGTGGTAATTGTGAGACTTCCACTGCTTCGGCTATATGCGACGTATTCCTGCGTTGCCCCACTTTGCTATGGCACTCGCTCGTGAAGTTTAAGGGAACTTACCTTTGGGCAAGTTCTTTAAGCTTCATCTTATGTACAGTCAAGAGCACACGGCCCGACACGAAGAGGCAGCACGGGCGCTGACTCGCAACTGAGAAGTTTATTGAAATAAACACACCTTTTATACACGATTACGTCACGTGCACTCCAAGAACATTACACAAGAACAAGCGTGGTATTGAAATTGGAAGCATACGTATACGGCACAGACGTCAACGTTGTGCGCACATGATTCTGCATATAATCTCCGTCAATGTTTCGAAGGAAATTCAATTCACCCTGTGATAATGACGCTCAAAGGTGACCTGATGCACACATATCTTGTTTTCCCAAATACAGAACTCTTCTACTGTTTCCCTCATTTAATAACTGTGATTGGGAATCACAGTGTATTGCTCAGAACGGTGTTCACAGCCACATGCTCCACAATGCGCTTCGGTGTGCGGCAGCCTATCAACCTGGCTGGCCCTTTCATGGCCTTTCAAGTGCAGATTAATGCAGCGCCTCGTCTGCATATATAAATATGCATCGTTCGGCATGATACGGGAACTGGTGCACCACACCCGTTCTACAGGGAAATATGATAACGGCAGCAAGAAATGTGAATGGCTAAATATACTAATGGCTAAAAAAAGGTGGCAGATCCCATGAACGCGGAAGGAAAAGCGAGGTGGCTGTCACTTTATATGTGCATCGTATGTGCCATGGCCTAAATAGCCTGGCAGAGAGGTATAGGGTAGACGTCATATTTTTCGGCAGGAAGAAAATTGAGCGCCATCTGCGCCGCTTTTCAACGGAAATTTCACAAAAGGATTTGCCTTTAGAACAAATGCGGCGTTAATCATAAGTCGGCATACGTTCTCTGTAGAACGGACGTGGTGTACCATTTGTCATTATGATGCGGAAGCGTGTATAAAGGGCAGACGGGGCGTTACGTCAACGTCCGCTTGAAAGAGCATGAACAGGCTGTCGCGCAACGCAGTGCACTGGGGCTATGAACCACGCTTTGAAGAATGCACTACCGTTTAGCGTCATAGAAAAAACTCATGAGAGAAATAGTGGAAGCGTTCCTTATTTGGGAAAGCAAAAGACACCTTTCAGCGTCGTTATCCCAGAGCGAATTCAAATTCTTTCAAAACACTCATAGGGATTAGGCAGAATCATGCGCGCGCAATGTTGACGTTTGGGCCGTATGAGCATGCTTGCGATTACAATACCACGCTTTTTCTTGTTAAACATTGTTGGAGTGCAGGTAACGTGATCGTCTATGATATGGGTTCACTTTCATAAACTCCTCAGTTGCGAGTCAGCGCCCGTCCTTACTTCTTCGTTTCCGTCGGTGTGTTCATGCGCAGTACATAAGATGTCGCTTGTGCAGATCACCCATGAGCATGGCGTGCATAACGACTTGATGACACCGACATGTAAGGATGTCAATAGAACGTGAACGGGGGTATACCGACAAGGGTATGACAACTGTGAAACGACGATGGAGTGGCGACGATGATGTAAAGGTTGAATGTCCGAGTTAGAATGGTAACGATTGAATAAGAGCGACGGCATCACCACGATGGTTCGACAACAAATGCATGGCGACGACTTTATGACGTCAGCGCAGTGACGACGAAAACTCTATGACGCCAATGGCGTGACGGTAAATGTATCCGGATGTTGTATGATGAGGATGATGCCACGACGAAGACGACGTGGCGACGACAGCATGACGAGAGTCGGATGACGAAATTAGTATGATGACGATAACCCGAATATGACGGCACGAGATGAATGCAAGATAGCGACTGTCTGACGAGAAAGGCAATGATGGCGATGGCATGACGACAAGTGGTATAATGAAAAATGAATGATGACGCGTTCATTAGGTCAAAGTGACGAAGTATTAATGTCGGTGGAACAACTGCGGCATGACGACAGTGGTAGACGACTGTGTGGTGACGAGTGCTTGATGACGATGGCTTGAAGAGAACCGAATACAAGATAGTGGCAGCCTGGCAATGATGAAATGTTGACGATACCATAACGATGGTGGCCTAATGCAGTTGAATGACATGTTTATTTGCATATAATGCAAAATGATTATTGTTGAGGTAACCAGGAAGGCGGTGTGACGACTACTGCATAACGACACTGTTATAATGACGCCTGTGTGCACAAGTTGGCGCGATAACGACGACATCACAACAGGACACAATGAAGACGATGGCATGACAACCGCATTAAAACAATGTGATGACGATTAGTCTATGGCGACAACAGCGGAACGAACACTGCATCACGACGACTGCATGACGACGAGGACGTTACCACGACGGCATGATGTGAGTCGGATGCGAAAGCTGGAGTGGCGACGATGGAACAACCACGACGGCATCACAACAGCAGTGTGACAATGTATGCGTAGCCTTTTTATGACAAAAATTGCTTGACGACGACGGCATGACGAGAGTCGGATGAAGCTGCAGTGACTACGATGCGATGATCACGACGGCATCACGAACGAAAGCAGTGTCCCAAGCTTTTAGACAACTTGGGTCACTGGGTCGGCGTAATTAATAGGCTAGACAGACAGACAGACAGACAGAAAGAAAGAAAGAAAGGAAGAGAGAAAGAAAGAAAGAAAGAGAGACACACAGACAGGTGCAAAATACCAGAAATAGGCAAAGAATTTAAATCATTTTAATAATTCTAACCGCATTTAAGAACAATCGGCTCCGATTTCGCTCACATTTCTTTAGGGTAATCTCCTCTGGTATTACATGTGAAAGCGTGCTCGGTAATTCTGTTTTGAGTGCGAAAAAAAAGTAACCAATTTTGATGAATGGACAGGAATCTGTTACTCTCGCACACCCGTTTGGAGGAAACGCACTTAACGTCTACACCGTTCTGCCCGCTGTCGGCGCAGACCACGCTGGGCTGCCAATTTGATGATGGGGCAGCTGACGATATAGCTACGACAAGCGAAAACTGGGGGCAATAATGCCATAAGAAAAGGCTGAGCGTTACGTCCTAGTTGTTCTTTTGTTGGTTCCGCCAGTTTCTACAGTACCCTGCATGGCTGGCCCATACCAGCGCAGCAATTTCTGGCCGATAATGCCGCTCGGGCAGCTCTTGAAGACGCACAAGAAGAGGCCATACCGCTTTCACGATCCGACGCAGCTAGCAGACTTCGAGTGCTTGCACAGGAGATGACGCTCTCTTCATGGTGCACACCAAACAGCCAGACCAACCAGAGCAACCGTCAATACCACCTGCCCTCTTTGATGCATCTCTATATGCCAACTGGACTCCGCCGAAGCGAGGCGACTCTGCTTTATCGCTTATGGTTAGGGGTGGCTTTCACGAAATCTTACTCATTCCGCATTGGAATGGCCGACAACGCTCTCTGCAATGCCTGTCTTTGCGAGGAGACGCTGCAACACATTCTGTGTGACTGTCCTGAATATAATGTTCAGCGACAGTCCCTGGCATCCGTTCTCGCGCACCTTGACACTAGACCATTGTCCCTCGACACGATTTTCACATGCCGCCGACAGAAGACATCGCAGGTGAAGGCGACGAAGGGACTACTTCAGTTTTTGAAAGAGACGGGATTGGACAAGCGGCTCTGACAGTGTTATCACGTACAATGCCAGATTGATGGACTCTACCGGACGATGTTTGTGTGCTGTGCTATGTGCTCTCTCTCTCTCTCCCCCTTCCCCATCTTTCATCGCCCCCATCCCTCTCCCATGTGTAGGGTAGCAAGCCGGTTACGCTAAACTGGTTAACCTCCCTGCCTTTCCTTCTCTACTTTTTCCTTCCTTCCTTCCTCTGGCCTATAAAAATGCGTGAATTGACGTCATCGTGCCGTCATGCTGGGGTGCTAACACATTTAAAAGCTTCGAAAATGATAAGATTGAGAAGCTGCGTAAAGAAGAGACCTGACACCAACACTGCCTTTTGGGCCGAGCGGCACATTGATCACAGTGATAAACCATTGTAAAAGGTCACTGTTAAAAAGCAAAACAATGTACACGTGAGAATGCGACGCGTTAGCGTCACCCTAGCCAACATCTTCAGGTTTTAGCAATTTGAGAATCCGCGGCCACTATTTTGTAAGCATTGGAAAAGTCGATGTTTGGTTTGGCCTCACGCGATTGGCCAGGCGGCGCCGATATCGCGACCTACGCCATTGTAGGCCAATCGCGTGAGACCAAACCGAACGTTGTTTTCGAACGCTTACAAGATGGCGACCGTGGCTTCTCACTGTGCTCGTCATGGAGGTCACGCAAACTCTAGCTATATAGGCTGCTGTGTTCGGTGCCCAGGAGCCTTCTTATTTAGAATGCCACGACGTGCACGGCTTCAGTTTATTTCCCTGAACTACTAAGCTGCCGGTAGTGCCGTAGAACGAACACACGAGTATATTTTATAACAAGCATCTTTAGCTCTAATTACGGTGACTCGGTCTACGTAGAGTTCTTCTACTTAACACAACGTCGCAGTTTCAAACCCCTCTCTCGGTGGTCGCATTTCAATGGAGACGAATGAAGTCACTCTAGTACCTAGATTTAGGTGAGCGTCAAATAGGGCACGTGATATAGTGCGCAACATTCCAGTGCAGTGTTTCTCAATATATCTGTGTCGCTTTGAGGCGCCGAAAACACGCTATCAATGAAGTAAATTATCATCAATATTAAATAAATAAAACGATTCGTATTGCAAAATTGTGTATTCCTTTTCCATCACGTATTGCTTCGCCTGATAGAAGCCAACAAACACTGACATCAAGGACAACATATGGGAAATTACTTGTGCTTAATAAATGGAATGAAGAAACGATAAATTATTGGAAATTAAAGTGGATGAAAAAACCACTTGCCGCAGGTGGGAACCGAACCCACAACCTTCGCATTTCGGAGGTCCTGAAAATGAAATATAAATATTAGCGTCTCGCGCGCAGTGTCATGGCATAACAGCGTCGTGTTTAACTTAGAAGCAACTTGCGACATTGCAAAACCAGAGGAAATATGTTCACTAGACTTTAAAGTTAAAAATGCGGCTCGTATTTTTCAATATATTTCATCTCTTGCGTCTAAATATAGCGGCTGATTCGAGACACATAGAATTTGTATTCGTTACCACACGACGCGACGTGACCGTACGATGCTAGATGAAAAGAAAATACGTTTCAAAGTATGTTTACTTTTAATTTCAGTGGTGTTGTTCTGTAATTACAACAGCCACACACACACACATACACAAAAGGCGCAGGCCTGCGCGGCACACGCAGTAGAGTCAGCGCGGGAGCCAGAGCAGCGGCAGGAGCTGAAATCTGAAAAATCTGAAATCGGCAGCAGCTGAAATAATCTGAATATAATAGCGAAGCTGAATGCTGCAAAGGCGAAACCTAGAGCACTTTGGGGCCCCAATAATTATGAAGTGGTTCGTGGAATCTGCAAAGGAGTCATGGTACTCGCGCTGAGGTTCGTAAATGTTGTTCTATGGCTAAAATAGCATATATTGTCGGGGTTGGAATTTAACCAAAGATCAGTGGGACGTTTAGAGAAGCGCAGGGCAAAATTAGTTTTGAAGAAGGACTCAGGAACATCGATCAAAATAAATGGGCGACTAATGTGCCCTAGTCTCTGTACTAAAAAGCCTGGACATAGAATGGAGGACCAGGACCAGGAAGTTGACAGCCAAGTACAGGGTTAATGAAAGTGTATATAGACAGCCGGGAGTAATAAGAAAGAGGGTGAGAGAAACAGAGACAACAAATTGGATGCACAGAATGGAAACGAAAAAAAAGACCATAAACATTTACAAGAATGACAACAAACAAATTAGGAGGGAAAATGTTTACGATAACGCGAAGAGAAGTGAATTGCAATTTGAGGCTCAAGCAGGTCGCCTATGGACAAAAACGTACCGGAGCAAACATTCACAATTAGATTAGGCATGTGTATGCTGGAGCTAAAATGCCGAAAGCACTCAGCACATTCTAAAGTAATGCGAAGGGATTCACCTAGTGAGACCAGTACGTAACGTACAACTTCCAGTAGCGCTTGGATTTAAAGTAGACGGTAATATCAGCTGCCCAGCAGTTGAGATAAGCAACAAGCGCTTGGAGTACTGGTGAAAGAAAAACAGGGAAGAGACTGATAACAACCAGATCCATTGCATAAATACGCAGTAGTGCAAGGTTGATACAGAAGATTAAAGAGATGTATACAAGAATGCTAGTAGAAAAACCACTGATGTCATACTTCAGTAAATCAAGCTGGCGGGGTGATGATTTATCCCCGACCCGTTTCAAAGGGGATGCCAATAAATCATCATCATCATGACGACAAATTGTACGGTACAATGAGAATGATGATAACGGTTTATTGGCAACCCCTATCAAACTTAAGCTGACAAACAGCCACTTAACCTGCTTGATTTATTCAGGTGGACTATACATGGTTTTCATTATAGCAATTTCTACACATCTCCATCACGTTTTCTTTTTCGTTGCACAAGACTTCTCTGCCTTGTAGCGCTACCTATGCAAGTGCTCCATAGCATGCCACCTGGTGTAATAATATACGCGGCGCGCATGTCACATCGCGTGTCTCCTCGCATGCTAAGACGCATTTATAGGGCATGTTTCTGCTGCAAGCCAGCCAGCGCTTGCGTGCCTCTGTGGTGGAGAAATTGAATCCCCCGATGTGGGCCCGGGTGTAATCCTGGCGGAACTGGGTGTTTTGTTACTGCGGTAGCAATTATACAGACACTCCAGGCGCATTTCTGCCGTCGCCGTGATGTTTCATATCAGGTCCACGGACGATACCAGCGTCTCCGCGCACCCTACGCTACATGTGCGAGTGAAAGCGTGCGATGGGAGCCGACGATCGCGTGTCAACCACGCCAGCATGAAAGGGATAGAAGCGGGGGAAATGTGCGCCGTCTTGAGTCGCGCGCGAGGCGCCCTGGATTGTGAGGCACCGGGGGAGGGGAGCGAGGGGTGTGCCGTTCTACTGCGGCTGCAACTACATGGGGTGGCTGCGTGCGGTCGCGCGCGCCCTTATATCGGGAGCGATCGGCGTTTGGGGGCAGAGTCTAGGTGCGCCAGCGACTTGTACCTTTGTGCGTGCTGTGTGTTCTCAGCGCTCAGTTTTGTTGCAGTGATAGACAGCACGAAGGTCACTTCGCCAGCATTTTCACAGCGATTGTCCGCAGTCATCGAGTGGGATGTGTTCATGTTTGCTGTGCGCGCTCACATCATGCTTGTCAATTTAGTTAGTATGCCTAACTTTACAAGTTCATATGGCCGATAATACTACTAACCTTACTTCGTGTAGCTGTCCAATGATTTGCTCTCGCAATTGATGCTTCTCCTTTCCGCCAAAACTGTGGCTTCACATGATGCTCACTGCTTACGTAACTGCATAATAGTAAAATAATTACCTTGTAATACAAAATTATGATTAATAACACAGAAAGTGGCATATTGAACAGTTTTCGGTGGGCGTCCACAGCAGCTTTGCGTACGCAGGAAACTCGTGGAGGCGACAGTGCGCATGCGCAGTACGCAGGAGCACGCACGATCTCTGGCGTGCGCCCGCAGCTTTACAAAAGCTGCATAGTGTCCGCTGCAGGTTCTGCGGGCTTTGTGGGATGTTCTCGCGTGTTCGCGTGTATCCACGAGAGCGCATTTTTCGATATGGCTCTTGCCCAAGACATGAGTCCAGCTTCTCGTTTGACTTCTTGGCGGCTGATATTGGCGACGCAGTTTCAGAAGCTGGCACTGGCATATGGTGGCGCTGAGTAGCACGCTACCGGTACCTGTACATGTAAGTCAACAATTGCTTTCTTAACTTTTGCGTCTGGCCACCTATTGCAGTTTCTTGCGCGGGCGCTTCGCTACGCACGCGTCACCTCGCGCGCTGCGTGCGTGAGTGGTTGAGGACGCCCAACTGTCTATTGTCTGCTGGAATAGACGGCACAAACGCTTGCAGTAGGGTTGTCTCGATTAATTGGGTGGCTTTGTACAGACACGGTGTTACTTATCAGGAATGGTGGAGCACCCGGCTTTAGGATGCACTAGTCGCGCTTGGCGGTGGCTGCTGCGTTCAAACTGTGTCGACTTACATCACCAAGAGCACGCATGCGAACAGAGGTGATATAGATGTACGATAACTTTATCCAGGTGCAGACCGTCAGGTCTGCTGTTCGCAAACGCTTGGGATATATAGCCTCCTGACTCCCATACTTGTTTATATTATACAGTGAAGCTGTTAGCCTCTAGTTGGTCGGGCTTCTTGTATCCGTCACAAACAAAAAATTGAATTGAAAGAAAGTGCATATTTCCTTTGGAATCAAGCATACAACACAAAGCTCGGTATTCAATACAATAAACAAAAGCACAAAACAAGCGTAAGAACCGCAAGATGGATTATAAGGCGCCTCTGAACAATGCGAGGCACGTCCCTTGTACCCGCGTGTGTTTCCCGGTAACGGCTACATAAGCTGCTCCGGTGGGAGAAGGGCAGCAGCAGCCTACGAATCAGTGGGTGACGTCAACAAACTTCATATTATTACGATATGATTCCGCGAGAGACGAGCAGCCGCGAGAACGACGAAGAAGTTGGTCGGTGCCCTCGGCACGAGCGAGTGTCAGCCTGGCTGCCTGGCTCCAGTGTAAATAGCGTGTAAATAGCATCTCTCGTCTGTGTCTTTCCACACGTAACATTTCTGGTGGAGGTCAGCGATCCCCGTCCTCACCACGGAACTCCGAAGCGGTCGGCACACCGAGCTTGTCACCATGCCTCCCGGTGACGAACCCGCCTCCGCAACGGCTTCGGCTTGTCCGACTACTCCAGTCGTCACGGTTGCCCCACATCGTGACCCAGGTGTGTTCTCTGGCCTGGAAGGACAGGATGTCGACGACTGGATCAAGCTCTATGAACATGCCAGCGCTAATAACAGGTGGGACCCAACGATTATGCTCGCCAATGTCATCTTTTATCTCGGCGGCACCCCACGCGTGTGGCACCACACACATGATGACGAAATAACCAGTTGGGACAGTTCCAAAGAAAAACTGCGGGAACTGTTCGGCGACCCTATTGCGCGCAAGGCTGCCGCGAGAAAGGCTCTTGCATCTCGTGTTCAGTCACCTACCGAGCCATACGTTTCCTACATCCTCGACGTCTTGGCTCTATGCCGTAAAGCTGACGATCATATGTCCGAAGGAGATAAAGTGGCACATGTGCTAAAAGGCATCGCCAACGACGCTTTCAATTTGCTTGTTTTCGGCAACGTGTCGACTATCGATGCCATTATAAAAGAATGCCGTCGCCTTGAACAGGCTAAGAGCCGCCGTATCTCAAACCACATTGCGCGCCTACCCAACACTGCTGCTACGTCGACATGTGAGGGTCGACCACGTCAGACCACCACCTGTGACGACGTCACCCGCATTGTTCGCCGCGAACTCGAGGCCGCCTCTTTGCCAGCCTTCTCCACGCCGCATCCCGATCCGCCAGCAACCACCATTGCGATGATTCAGGCTGTCGTCAGACAGGAATTTGAAACCATGGGTCTGAACACCGTGTGTTCCACGTCTCGACCCAGCGTTCCCCAGTTATTTAGCGGCCCTCCTCGTCTCCGGCAGTCCTTTTCTGCCACATCTCGCCGCAACCCGTCCGAATGGTGTACACCTGATGACAGGCCGATCTGCTTCCACTGCTGTCGCATCGGCCACGTCGCCCGTCACTGCCGCAACCGATGGCCACCACCTCCTCGGACTTACGCCCCCACTTATTCCCGCACCTTTGGACCTTCTGTGCCCTATGCCACCCGCCATGAACCTACTACTGCTGATGCCCCTGCTTCGAACCTTCGCTACAGCCGCTCGCCCTCACCTCGACGCCACCAGTCTCGTTCGCCCCAACCCCGCCGCTTTTCTTCGCCGCCTATCGCCTCCCGCACCCAGCCGGAAAACTAGGCACTGCAGCTTCTGGAGGTGAAGCTGCGTTGTCGACCCTGCCCTCAAATCCTCTGCTCACGTTACCTAATAACCGAAACCTTCTTGACGTTGACATTGACGGCTATCCTGTCACAGCACTCATCGATACAGGAGCACATCTTTCTATTATGAGTGCTGCCTTCCGACGACGACTGAAGAAGCTCCTCACTCCAGCGTCGGCACGCGTCGTCCGCGTTGCGGATGGCGGTGCTGTGCCTATCATCGGCATGTGTACGGCACGTGTCAGCATCGCCGGCCGCCACACTCCTGTACTCTTCACTGTAATTGCTCATTGCCCCCACGACCTTATTCTCGGCCTCGATTTTCTCTCCGCCCATTATACCCTAATTGACTGCTCTTCCAGTACCCTTCGCCTCGAGTTGCCGATGCTCGCAGAACCTTCTGACGCACCCAACTGCCGCTTACGCTCCACCGGCTTTCTTCGCCTGCCGCCAAAGTCCATAGCCTACATTGAACTGTTGTCTTTCCCACCAGTTCCTGATGGCGAGTACCTCGTCACTCCTCTGCCCGACATCCCAATACAGTATGACGTCACCGTGCCTCACAGTATAGTTACTATTACTGCGAACCACACTCGCATGCCTGTCAGTAACTTTGGATTGGCAAAGCAAATTCTACCGCAAGGTATTTGCCTTGCCACCATTGATTGTCTCGGCGACCAATACGTGACAGCGTTATCGACCGATGGTTCTCGCGACCTTAGCATGCCCATCGCGCCAGCCTCGGGCGTCGATCCCAACATAAAGAAAATGGTTGCGACGGACCTGTCCTCTACGCAGGCTGAAGACCTTTGCGAAGTATTATCGTCCTACCGCGATATTTTCGACTTTGACGATCGCCCTTTACGCCAGACGCTCGCGGTCAAGCATCGCATTCTTACTGGCGATGCTGTGCCTATTCACCGACGACCGTATCGAGTTTCTGTGTCGGAACGCCGACTAATTCAAGATGAAGTGAACAAAATGCTCGATAAAAACATAATTGAGCCTTCATCGAGTCCCTGGGCGTCACCTGTGGTGTTGGTTAAGAAGAAGGACGGCACGTGGCGCTTCTGTATTGATTACCGTCACCTGAACAGCATTACAAAAAAGGACGTCTACCCCCTCCCACGTATAGACGACGCCCTTGATTGCCTGCACGGTTCCAGATATTTCTCGTCTATTGATCTTCGTTCGGGATATTGGCAGATCGCTGTTGACGATATGGACAAAGAAAAAACCGCGTTCATCACACCTGATGGCCTATACCAATTTAAAGTAATGCCGTTTGGATTATGCAACGCCCCTGCCACCTTTGAGCGTATGATGGACTCCTTGCTCCAAGGTTTCAAATGGTCCACATGCCTCTGCTACCTCGACGACGTCATCGTCTTCTCGCCAACGTTCGACACTCACCTTGAGCGTCTCACAACTATACTTGATGTATTTCGAAAGGCGAAGCTGCAACTTAACTCATCGAAATGTCGTTTTGGCCACCGACAAATTATTCTTCTGGGCCATCTAGTTGACGCTTCCGGAGTACAGCCTGACCCCGACAAAACTCGCGCTGTCCGAGAGTTTCCGGTTCCGAAGACAGCCGCAGACGTTCGAAGTTTTGTAGGGCTGTGCTCGTACTTTCGTCGTTTTGTTCCAGATTTTGCGACAATTGCTAGGCCCCTAACTAATCTTTTGAAGAAAGGCGTACAATTCTCGTGGGGTACTGCAGAAGCCGCCGCCTTCTCTCGTCTCGTCACTCTTCTAACCTCACCACCCATTCTCGCCCACTTCGACCCTGATGCCCCTACAGAATGACGTACAGATGCCAGCGGTCATGGCGTAGGTGCCGTCTTAGCCCAGCGTCAGCGTGGCAAGGATCGCGTTATTGCTTATGCGAGCCGCCTTCTAGCACCATCGGAGCGCAACTATTCCATTACGGAACGCAAATGCCTTGCTGTTGTCTGGGCGGTTGCAAAGTTCCGTCCTTACCTTTACGGTCGCCCTTTTCCGGAGTCACTGACCATCATGCTCTTTGCTGGCTCTCATCGCTAAAAGATCCTACAGGCCGGCTCGGTCGATGGGCTTTGAGGCTACAGGAATTTTCATATTCCGTGGTGTACAAGTCTGGCCGCCTGCACCAAGACGCTGACAGTTTGTCGCGTTACCCTGTTGACGACTCTGACTCCTCCAATATTGCCAGTGCTTCTTGCGTGTTCTCGGTATCCCAGCTGCTTCATTTCGCCGACGAGGAACGCCGTGACGCCTACATCAGAGCACTCATCGACCGTTTTGAACACTCTCCGGCCGATGCTACTCTACGCCTCTTCGTCCTCCGCGACGGTACTCTGTACCGTCGTAACTTTCATCCAGACGGCTCTGAGTTCCTGCTTGTAGTACCTAAACACCTACGCTCCACCGTTCTAGAAGAGCTTCACGACGCACCAACGGCAGGACACCTCGGCGTATCTCGAACCTATGACCGTGTACGTCGCCGTTTTTTCTGGCCGGGCCTTGCCCGTTCCGTACGACGTTACGTCGCCGCTTGTGAACTTTGCCAACGACGCAAGAAGCCTTCCCAGCTCCCCGCTGGTTACCTGCAGCCGCTCGACATCCCTGCCGAGTCCTTCCATCGTGTCGGCTTGGACCTTCTAGGCCCATTTCCGGAATCTACATCAGGAAACAAGTGGGTTGCAGTCGCGGTGGACTACGCGACCCGCTACGCCGTAACCTGTGCTCTTCCGACCAGTTGTGCAACTGATGTTGCGGACTTCCTGCTACATGATATTATATTTATGCATGGTGCTCCGCCTCAATTGCTTACAGACCGCGGCCGCACCTTTTTGGCCAAAGTCATTGACGACATCATGCGTGCCTGCTCAATACAGCATAAATTTACCACCTCCTACCACCCCCACACGAACGGCCTCACTGAGCGTTTGAACCGCACCCTTACAGACATGCTATCCAAATACGTTTCAGACGACCACCGTGACTGGGACCTGGCTCTACCTTACAATACCTTTGCATATAACTCTTCCCGTCTCGAAACTGCTGGCTTTTCCCCGTTTTGCCTCTTCTATGGCCGCGAACCGACGCTACCACTGGACACTGTGCTTCCGTCCGCCACAGCTTCAACTAGCGATTATGCCCGTGATGCAATCGCCCATGCTGACCATGCTCGCCAACTTGCGCGCGCTCGTCTACAAGTGTCTCAAGACAAGCAGAAACAACGCTACGACCTCCGTCACCGTGATGTCCATTTTGTGCCCGGAGCCCTCGTGTTGCTTTGGTCCCCATCGCGTAAAGTCGGCCTTTGTGAAAAACTGCTTTTCTGTTACACAGGCCCATATCGCGTTATACGCAAAGTGACCGATGTCACCTATGAAATCGTTCTAGCCACGCCCACGACGTCCTCCGCTGTGACAACCAGTGACATTGTCCACGTTGGCCGCCTCAAGCCCTACAACTCTCCATGCCCCTTGGATATTTAACAGCACCGTGACGGTGCTTTTGCCGCCGGGGGGTAATATTACGATATGATTCCGCGAGAGACGAGCAGCCGCGAGAACGACGAAGAAGTTGGTCGGTGCCCTCGGCACGAGCGAGTGTCAGCTTGGCTGCCTGGCTCCAGTGTAAATAGCGTGTGAATAGCATCTCTCGTCTGTGTCTTTCCACACGTAACAATAACTAAAAGGGAGAGCTGCGTAGCAACTCATTGAGTTCAATGCAAGAGCACTGTGGGCAGACCACGCAAAATGGACTCCCGAAGAGCAGCATGAATAGGATGAGCGTCGAAGAGCGCGAAATCGTGATGCTCAGCCACGGTGTAATGCTAAGGCTAGACAGAGCAATAAAAGATTTCATATCCCCATTGATAACATTTGAGTGGTTTTCTAACAGCTTCGTTGGCCATCCACTTTCGCAGGGTCTAGATGGCGAGTCTATGTATTTTGATCGGTTGACCACATTTCACTGGCTAACAAATGTTAAAGGTTAGCGCTCAACATGAGACGTGCCTTTGTTTATTGTAAGTTTGTCGAATGGTATCGCCGCGACATATGTAATCAAATTCCGTTCACTACGGGAATACTGGCGCAAATACTATAGCTTCCGCGCGCCCCAGCGACTACGCTGAAAGGTTCATCGAGCCCTATATAGATAGCGCACCCGTCTGATGCGCAGATCACTTTTAGACGATGGCAGACTCTGCTCTCCGCTATCGTTCTGCTTTGTCAGTTGATTCGTTTTTTCGAGCCACAACTTCGCCCAATAAAGAGTTCATTTTATCAGTCACAGTTATGCTACTCTGTTCTTCACCGCCACTACAACGGGACAGTATTAAAGTGATAGCTTTCTTTAGCTACTTCATATGACAAACTTCTTAAAGCAGCTTCGCCCGGGGCTTTGGTTGAATGACTTGGGAGGGTAACTCGAGCAACGAAAAGGAAAGAGCGTTGCAACCTACGATCCGGTTAATGTGGCCTGAGGGGAGTTGAATGCGATCGACGCCGTCTTTGATGGGTCTGACCACTACACCTGATGAACTGTTTGCAGTAACCGAAGCACCTGTATATACATGCACATTATCAGAGTAATATGTAGTTTGAGTGTTGTAAAGTCTGATGCTCGTCTCGATAGGCTGCAGATGCATGCATAAAACGCCAAAAGAGCACATTTACCAGTTTGGCTCGTACAAGCTATCGCTTTGGCATGCTTGGCTGGTGCGTCGCCTGGAACAAGGAACGGGGCGAGTACCCAGTGCACTGCCTCGTTGTTAAGCCCACGTCGTAGTGGAGCAGGCTGTAACATTTCTTCGCCGGAGTACAGTGCGTCAGTTTACGCTGTCGTCCTCGCGTTTTTGTTCTGGTCGAGTGCACGATTGTGTTGCTACATCTAGAAGTGAATTGCGGAACGCACAAAGATGCTTGATGGCCGGCTATCTGCAAAATCGTTCGTGCAGCGTTGATTCCCAACGTGCGCAGGACCTGCGCAATCTCGCGCAGTGTCCTTTTCGTCTTATGCTACGTTGTCAATTGCAAGCTCAAAGTTGGCTAGGGCCTGGAGTGTGTACACATCAAAGCAAAGGAATGAAAGGAATTCGTGGGGATGATTATCCATCTCCAGAGTGTATTGTACGCTCGTATTCACGGCGGCACAATGATTCCTTTCCTGTTAGGCGCGAGGAAGTATGCCCCAGATTGTCTTGCACTTCTTCTGGCATTCCTTGTAAGTGGCGTAGTTGTTCGCATTTCCTCCACATCCGCCGAAGATGAACAGCTCGCAAGCTTTGGTCAAAGGGTTGTAGTAGAAGCGCTGCATGTACGCCTCACACGGTCCCGTCGCTGGCGGGTACGAGCAGTCTTCCGGCAGGGAGACTGCGTGGAAAGTAGACAGCCTTGTCAGAAGGCGACATTACCTACAATTCTATTCAGTTATGGGGTATCGAACATCGTGTGAAAACTGGAGCGCATCAAATGGAACGTCCGGGCAACAGAGCGCAAGAACGAGCGATTTGCATCGCCTGGTGACTAACGGCACTTCACTAACGCAAATCTCCACCATCTTAGAATGTTTCCCACACTGTTTGCCTTAACAAAAGTGCTGTAGAGGGCGCGAAGCGTACGTGCCTATGTATTTGCCTTAATTAGATTGTCCCTCATAATGGTGGAAATTGCCTAATTTTGCGAACAGGTGGTTTAACTGCTTGCTGCATCGCCTAACATTGCTTTGTGCTGCTGTAAAACTGAATAGCATATTGAGCCGTTGTTCATCGTAAATTAGAGCTAAGTTCTGTTTTGAAAAATTCACCGACGATTGCGATAGTCCTTAATGGGAAATTTGAGCGCAGGTCTATACGTGTTTTCAGTTCGCGATGTATTGGCTGGCTTGCACAATCTGTCCCTTGTGGCACGATGCAAACGGAGCGAAGTATAGCGTGGCTGCGGCGATAATCGAGAGATTGTGAGAGGCAGCGCGTGGGTGATACATGGGCGCGTTTCACAGCTGCCACCGCAGACAAACCTCCGCTCATGCAGCGCTTTGTTCCCATAAATGGCATCGGTGGACGCGCTCGCCACGTGCCTTATTGATGGCGCCGTTGGTGCAGCATAAGGCGCACACTTCTCTGGCGCCATCTCGTAGCTATCTCAGCCGCTGAACGCGTCTGGCGCGGTACTACGCTTTTCTTCTCCCGCTTTCGATATACCCTGCTTCGCTTTCCGCCTCATGGTTACGCTGCAACCTCCTCCTCCGCTTTCCTCCTCGTGCTTCTCTATTCGCTATCGCCGTCTTTGATCCTCCGCTGCACTCTGTGTTCGCGCTTTCATCCTTCGCTGTGCTCGTTCGCTCGGTTACGCCGAGGTACGCCGACGCTCAACGCAGGAACTGGCGTTAGTTGCGCTCTGAAATATAGATATAATAACCACTTTACTAATTTGTAGCACTCTCATAACTGTCGTACACAATTCATTCTGTGTGCGTGTTCCCACAAAAGTAGATTCTCTAGACCAGAAGCCCAACGTCAAGAAAGAGAGAGGGAGAAAAGACGCAAATACAGTGATGTTAACTAAGCTTATACTTACGGGGCCACCAAGGAAGTTCGAATGCCTCGCTATCGTCCACGATTGCTGAATTAAAGGTTCCTGCGAAGAGAGAATTCGAAACTTTGCCAGTGCCTTCTAAATCTTTCCAAATTGATAGCACGTCACTCGGAAAGAGGGGTCATGATGTTTTATTGGGCATGTGGTTGCAATGGCGAGGACTCGAATGTCCGGAATCCAATTCCAGAAGTTTTTCGGTGATCTTCCCTGAAGTGAAGGCGACAAAATGGCCTTATACGCAGCCTTCTACATGCCAGCCCGATGGCCACTTCCATCTTCAGTTGCGTAATACGTATTTTGAGCTAAGGCCGGCTACACAATCGAAACACCAACAAAATGCAAGGCAGCGATATTTTGCGCATCGCGATTTGTTGCCAGAATTCGGACTGCATGATTAGCAGATTGATCAACAGTACACTTGTAGTGCCACCAGACATGCATAGGACAGGGGAAGAGGAAGTAAAGGCGGACGATAGGGCGGGGCACATGCACAAAGGTTAACTAAGTGACAACTTTTTCTTTTTATATCTCTTTTTCGCGCTTGAAATAAAGTACTTACTGGTTTAGGTGCTGATGAAGCCTATTCGTCAGTAAAATACCATATCCAACCATGAAGTGAAAGTCTCGCTAGGATGTTAGCAGAGAAGCCCAACGTAATAATACAGGTTGGCTAATTTTTCCAACCACGCTTTTTACAAATATTGCTTGTTTTTACGCACTTTTATTTTGCCGTTTCATCGCAAATTTTTTTTTGTCGGCCTTACGGTATTCTTTGGCAGCGCTTCATGAAAAGTGGCCAGAAGTCGACGGAGTACCCGCAGAAAACATCAATTACAGCGTTGGATCTGCCGCATTTATCGCCTCTTTTTCATCTGTCTATTGGCGCTCAGTCTACTGAGCCCCAACATCCACCGAACAAATATTACACTCAACAAAACATGTTGTACCCGGAAGTCTCAAGGTACATCAACGAGCGCTAAAAACTGGAACAACACCTGAGTTTATTTTGACTGGATTAAGTTTCACCTTACACCTACCTTCTTCAAGCTCTCATGAGCCGTGGCATATTCAGGGATCAAACAATTGGACATGCAAAAATCAAGTGTTGCAGCGCTTAAGTTCATTATTTTAAACAATCTAATATTTACTGTTCATTTCCACAAGCGTTATTTACGAGCCCATATCCAGTTTAAAGTCGTTTTAAGTAAGCGTCGTGCATTTGAACATAGAGAGATTGCTTGTATTTGTAGCTCAGCTTTTCTGGCGTTTTTAGCTGTTCTTCGGAAGCCCTAAATAAAATGTTACTTGCCAGGCTCTGATATGCCCTTGGGTTTTGTTCTGGTGATAAGTTCTATCTCCTCGGCGCTTGTAGAAAAATAATTTTTAACGTTTAAGATTTTGCATCGCACGAAGTTGGCTGGCCTGTATCAGTTGCTCATCAGCATCAAAAGTGTCACCAAAAGTGTTACGTAACGGCGACGGTTGAAAGTGCGCTGGGTATTTAGTGCAACTGCACGCCTGTCGCGCGCGGGTCTGCAGTCTTCTACAGTTGTGTTCGACGCCAGTGCTTGGCGCATGCTCTACATGTGGTCGCTGTCGTATCTCGTGTTTTCTTTTGTAAACACGATGATAGTGTGTCTCATGGTTTGTTGCAAACAACCATTTACATTTGTCTCATTGCGATCTCAGGACTTTTGTGACGGTGTTCCGCGGGACTCCTCATCTCAGACAATAATCGTCACACACTGACGCATGCATCTCTCTCAAGTGTAGCGTGGACAGTCCGCAAATTTTCTGGCGGCAGTGTCCTTCGGATGCCGAAGTCTGTTGGCTGTAAATGTCAATGGCGGTTATCGATGAAGGTAACGCAGAGGGCTTCGTCCTTCTTAATATGTGCTGGCGATTACCTTGCAAAGATGCTTTGTCCCTCGATTACCATAAAAGAATTGTATATGTTGAAGTTGACATAAATGTATACCTGTCCAATCTTAGAACGCGAAGTTTGTAGGCGTTCATGTCTAGGTACTTCTTCTTTAAGCTGTAGACGCTCCATGGCCGGCCGCTTTAATGTGCGCTTCTGTAGAAAATGTCACGGCCAAAGTGAGGGACGCCCGGTGCGTGTTATATCGGTATTTTTCATAATATTTGGCGGACGCTGCCTGGAGCGTGAGGGGGTGTCTGTGTGCTGACCAGCTGCAAATTAAGTGCGCAAGAGTGTCTTTAGGTGAGGGATACAAATTATTCGCTCCTCAGTCAATAGGGGAAACATTGTTGAGTCCAGAATGACCTCTAAGAAGCATTTTCGATGCGACCATGTGCACCGCCACATACCTAAAATGGCCAACACATGCGTACTTTTGCGCCACCAGACAGGCCAAGAACGACAGCAAGAGTACTATTTAAAGCACTTAAATTTGGTCCATTCTGGGGTAGGAGCAGTGGCAGGCGCGGCTTGCTAGTGTTCCCGAAGGCAATATATTTTTTGGCTTTGTTTGTGTTTACACAGCCCGTAAGAATAAACGAACACGCGGTCGGCAAGCAAGATACGAAGGCGGCTAGAAAGACTACAGCCTTGCGGTCTCGGCCTTGGGGGACGTTCTGTTTACGGTGGGCCTCACAAATCATCCCCGTGCGCCTCTGCTTCTTTGACCTCGTTCTCCAACATAAAAAAAAAAGCTATGTTCTTTCGTCACAGGGGGTATAATTTTATAATTCTTCATTTTAAGCACAGTTAGGCCAAATATAAAATTCAGGACTGCTTAACTATTACAGTCTTATGAATCAAAGTGCGCTATAGTATGGGTGTTACAGCAGCAGTGATAACTACAAACAGAAAAGCTCAAGGCAAAAAAAAAATGTTTCGCAAGTATGTAGGAGTATTGTAGGATGTGCAATCAACTGCGGTCATAGTCATATTTATTTATTTATCTATTTAACATACCTTACAGGCGCTTCGAGCATTGTGTAAGGGGGCGTCAAAATCCGTTGCATGCAAAATGGTTCATACACAAGCAGAATAATCAATAAAAGGACAGTAAAGCACAATACATGGAAAATAAAATAAGAACACATAAGTGTAGTACAAAACAGAAGACCAAGCGATGCTGAAATAACGAATATGAAACGCAGGTTAATTAACACGATAAAACAAACAAAAGTAATAATAAAAAGAATGCACTTGACACATGGATCAGTGCGCAATATATCAATGCGTGATAAAGCACGAGCAAGGTATGAACTTAGACATGCTAAAGAACGCCTTGAATGAAATGTACGATGAGTTGGCGATGGAATGTATCAGGATTGGACAGAAAAGCGATGCTGCGTGGCAAGTTATTCCATAATCTGATGGCTCGTGGAAGTGCTCACTAATTGAAAGCTAAAGTATCGCCATAGATGCGTGTAAGACTCAAATGATTGTGCTATCTTTTGGACGTGCGGGATGAGACATCGATATGAAATGGACATGAGCTATTGGAGTGTAAATTCTTGTGAAATGGTGTGAGTAGAGCTATTTTACCACATGCGCATATAGAGTGGAGAGAAAGAACCGTTTTAATCTGAGCGACGTTTGAATGGCAGTTATAGTTTCTTGAGGTGAATTGTGGATAGATTCTAATGTGGTTACCATGTTGTTACGATAGGGATACTAAATGGTGGATGCAAACTCAAGTTGTGGGCCAACAAAAGTAAGGTAAGCTAGTTTGCGAATATTAGCAGGGGAATTTCTGAGCAGCGTAGATTTTTGGGCTTGTTGGTTTATGATTTGAATAGCAATGACTAGCGCGCAGAGAAGCAGACAGTGAAACTCAGACACGCACGACCAGTACGAGCACTAACTTCCAATAAATTTTATTTTTGAAGTTCAGTGTTTGACGGAAGCCCGTCTGGTCAGGATCAAACATAGTGAAAAGATAGACAAAACCCGGGGCACTACGCCGGCCAATGTAAAATTTAAAAGAAAAGCAGACGTTTCGGCTCTCACACGGGAGCCTTGTTCCCAGGTAAAATAAACAAAGGTGCTCGACCAGCTCGTTTAAATAGTCTTAAACACGTTACGCAGGCAGCGCGCACGCACTGACAACAGATTGCCATCGCACCTGTTCAGAGTGTGTGGCGTAGCCTGAATCATGAGAGACTTAAGATAAAGGTGTCGGGATAGCCCTTTTTTCTTGGCGAGGACACGTGCTTTCCCCCAGTCGATTGTGGGGCCGCTTGAAGTGGCATGCTCAGCCAAAGCATTGGATTTCACATCTTCTTTCCTCACGTGATAATGGTGCTGTTTAAGATGCCTCTCAAAGTCGCCAGTTTCCCCAATGTGCATGTAGTCACAATCCGTGCTTGGGACAACGTGCGCAACACCTGGGAATTTCTCGTTTGGTAATTTGTCCTTAACATAGGCGAGCGATTGTCGTAGTTTCTGGTTTGGAATGTGTGCCACTTTAACATTGTAAGAACGCAGAACACTGCTTAGAGCTTCACTTGTGGACGGGATGTATGGTATTCCGGCGCGCTTTTGACATGATGCAGCATAGAGTAACTGTGGAGGCACCATTTGTCGTTAAACAGCACTTAAGCAAGAACACGGGTAACCACCGGCTGATAGTACCCGCCGCACCACGCTTACGTCGGCTGCGTAGTCTTCGTGCCTTGTGCAGATTTTCTCCCCGCGTCGTAGAAGCGTGGAAACCACTGCCCTTTTGTGAGAAGCAGGCTGCATAGAGCCGAAATGCAAGCAGCATCCTGTGTGAGTTGGCTTTCTGAAAACTGCGAACGGCAAAGTAGACCCCTTTCTTTCAATCGGCATATCGAGGAACGGGAGCTTGCCGTCGACTTCCACCGTGAAGTGGATTGCTGCTTCCATACTGTTCAGGTGCGAAGTGAGCGACTGAACGGTTTCTTTATGAATGATGCAAAAACAGTCGTCCATGTAGCGAGAAAAATTCCTTCGGAGTAGGGCTAAACGAAGAGAGCGTTCGACTTTCAGGCGGTTTCATTGTCAAATTAATGGCGTTTACCGATATTGAAGCTCCCATTGCCGTTCCGTCGACCTGTTTGTAGAAACACTTTTGGAACGTAAAGTACGTGTTTGACAAAGAGAACGGCAACAGCCGGGCCAGGTTCGGTGCATCGACGGGCGATCTTTCGGGTAGAGTTACATGCGACTCCAGAGTAGTCTTGCATAAATCCAAGGCCAGTTCTGTTGGCACACTAGTGAAAAACAAGTTCACGTTAAAAGAGAACAAGATGTCGTTTTTATCCAGTACGACGCCACGGACTTTGCCCATCAAGTCATAGGAGCCATATTGACGCAGAGCTCGTGCGTCTTAAACAGAGTGCTACTCCATGCAATGACCCGGGGGGCAAGCTGTGCGCAATACAGCGCTGGTGCCATTCACGTTCCTGCTGCCAACAAAGACATCGCTGTTCCTGTTTTCATGTGACAACCCATTCGCATTCGGCTATCACTGCCAAAGCTGTAGCGAACGGTTCGCATTCTCAGGCGGTACTGGGCCATTGGCTTGAACAAACGCTTACATTCGTTGCATGTCTGTACTTATTTATAAAGGTACAGAAATTATTACGTATAGGGACCGAGGTTATGTCCACTCCAACAATGAGAGAGTCGGCGAGCGAATGACCTGAGAGCCGTTTGCATCGATAGCAGGAGCAGAAGCAGCTCTCTTTTGTTCTTCGGTTTTTCTTCTAATCTTGCAGCACGATGCACGAGACTATGCATACGTATAGTAATATAGATAAGCCAAATGAGTGGCATGTTTCAAGCGTTCCATCGTCGTGAAAATTTGAATTATTAAAAAAAAACGCTAATAACCACGAAAGCCCTGTCTCACGTCTCTTATATCTCCTGGAACGAAGTTACATTGCGCAATACATGTACTTGGCAATGTTGTGGATCAAGTCGCTATCCATCGCGCTAGCTTAGGGACTATGGCGTTGCGCCACTGAGCTCGTGGTCGGGGCTTCGACTCCGGCTGCGGCGGTGTAATCTTAATGGAGTGAAATACAAGAGCACTCGCGGAACATAAACTTTGGTGCATGCTAAAGAACTCCCGACGATCAAAGCTAATTTGAACACCTTCACTATGGCGTGCGTCACAATCCTATCGTGGTTCTGGCGCATAAAAGCCCTGAATTGCTGTTTGTCTGCAGGAATTCGTATGCCGGCAAGTACAGGCGAAAGAAGTCGGATATGTACACATCAGGGTAAATACTCAGTAATGAAGGCGCCATGCGCACTATAACACTGCGGCCAGCAGGCTGGCAGCAACCATAAACGCAGTGTCGTGACGAAGCTGGTGACAGAGGGTGGCCCACCATTTAAGCCGCCGAATAACCGACCGTTGTGATATAGCGAGCATGGCGTTACGCTGCTAAGAACGAGGGTGCGAATTTAAATCCCGGCCGCGACGGCGGCATTGCGATGGGGTTGAGTTGCTTAAACGCCCGTGCATCGGGTGCACGTTAAAGAGCCTCAGGTGCTCAAAATCATAGCGGAGTCTCCTACTACCGAGGACCTCATAATCAAATCGTAGTTTTGGCACGTAAAACGCCATAATTTCCTTTTTGTTTTGAGCCGCTGACATAAATTTACGTGTTGATTCACAGACGAAAATTTGCTACACGAAACTCTCTCACGAGCGGTCTCAGGATACGTACTAATTGATCACGCGTCGAGCACAAGAAGCCCTTTTTTTTTGCGAAGTGCTAATGTTTGCTTTAAACAACAACAACAAAAATAAAACACAAGAAAGCCTAATTATCAAATTTCAGTCAATCGCTTTATTTCGGTAGTTGCAATTTTGTGACGCACACCGGCTGCAAACTCTTAAATCAGTACTGAACGCGGAGGCAAGAAAAAAACCGCACGTAGACATCAAGTGCAATTTTTGTTCAACGAGGTCTCATCCTGGCGACATCGCTACATTCGAAAAAGATAACAAAGTCTGAACGTGGACTTTACTTTTACCTGGCTGAACTGCGCAATTTGATTGTTGCATGCATGCCTTCATCTGCAGATATTGCAGTTTTTTCCTGCAGTGAGAACTGCTTCACGGGCTTCTATGCAATTCGATGCGCTTCGCTTTTAAAGCCAAGTGACTGGCGTTGAGAGAATGGGTTCGTATAGGGCCATTCTTGTAATCTACGCGCGCGCTCAAGCTTGCAGTACCAAACACACGTACTTTATCTCGGCGAAGTACGAGTAAATCGAATAAAAATAATTTTCCGTGTTCTTACGTTGCCTTGCAGAAATGTCCAGCTCACTTTCCTGGCGTAGAAAAAGTTGGACATTCTGGGAGGATAACCAGCTTGCTATTCAGTGGTCATGCAATATTTCTCCCGAAAAACACATCACCGCTTTCAGTGCGGTTTCTTCAAGAATGTTGACTATTCAAACATGTGCCAGCTCCGTAATTGCGAGACGGCGCTTCTTCTGACAGTGTTCGCAATGATGCTTAGAGGAGTAACGCTAGCAGTCTCACAACCTTCGCATCGACCGTTCCCCACCTGCGGCAAGCTGTTTTTCCATCCCCTTTTATTTTCAATAATTTATCATTTCTTTATTTCATTTATTTATTAAGCACAAGTAATTTCCCCTATGTTGTCCTTAGTGTCAGTGTTTGTTGGCTTCCTATGGTACGACTAATAAAAATCGGTCCCCTCGGTTAGCTCCCTTTCTTTTGGCTTTTCTAGGGCACACAGGTCAGGCGTACATCGACCAGCCAACGCCAATGGGTGCGAGTGGTGCGTCAACTAATATCTGTGTGTGCAGCAACTAAACGGGCAGATTGAAAGGTGATTGCCGCAGCGGCTGTCACAGTGTATATTCTTGATTGCTTACTCCACATCGCGGGCATATAAGGCATAGGTCCGGAAGAATGCACCATGAAGGGGTTATTTATACTCAGGCCGATGACAGGACATAAAAATTGCAACAGCGCAAACGCATGCAACCACAAAGTAACAAGGACAACCACAAATAACAAAGCATCAGCGCTTGTGTCTCGTCCTTGTTACTTTGTGGTTGCATGTGTTTGCGCTGTTGCAATTTTTATGTCAAGTATTCACCAACTCGCCCAGAATAAAGTTTTAACGATGACAGGAGTTCATCATAAGCAGGCCACAATTGGTACAACTGCATCATTCATTGAAGTCGGAAGCACTAAACAGGTTTCGCGAAGGAAGTCGCAGCTGACTTTGTTAAGAAAGGGAATGGAGTGTCACAGGGATGTCCAGATTGTTTTTAGATTTCAAAAAAAAGGTACATATAACTTGGGGAAAATTAAGGCCCACGTCAAAACCGAGCATATTTTCCCGCACATTTTACTTCAGCATTTTTAGTATGGGAAAATCCTTAGTCCAGTCACGAAGAGGGGCTCATGAAATCGCAGGATGTCCCAGCTAACTGAATGTTAGAACGTACAAACGCATTCCTGCGTGTTAATGCTTTTATACCGTATTTTTACGAAATTGCTAAAGAAAATCAAATAAATTCGAATAATTTCACAACTTGCAAGTTGCACAAGCACATACGAAAAAATTAAATTTGCCTTTTGAATGACATCTAAACAAGAAAATTGGTCTATATTCAATATTTTTGAGGATCCGCATGAGCTCTGTTATCACTCAGGATTCTTTTTATTTATACATTGCTAATTTCTGAACGCCCAGCAAAATATATTTCTTATCTCTTTGTACTGTTATTTCATAGGTGGCAATTATTGAAGAAGCCTCCCTAGGCAGCAACAAGCCAGCTTGGGTGCTCTTGCTCACAAACGCTCACGTTGCCATTCAGCATCTCTATCGACGGAAATAGTACCAGCTATCGTCGCTGTCGATTGACAAGATGATACACTTAGTCAGCGATGAGAACAGGGCGAAACACTGGTTCACACCAGACTCTTCAACATCCTATTGTCTTCTGACGTCCTTAGTTCGTATAAACGCCAGTACCATTATTTAATAAAGTGTGCTTATAGGAGAAGTTCACATCATCAGTGATGCTTGTTACTCTTTCTCGTTTACGTAAACCATACAGACGAAATATAGGACGGCTCAAGAAACAAAGAGTGCGAAAAAAACAAGGAACCAAGGCACAACATTGAAATAAAATGTAAATAAAAGCCGGAATGCACCAACAGATAGTTCACAAAATTAATAACGATAGGACATTGTGCATCACAACACATAATTTAGGTATTTTCAGATCGAAAAAAGTAAATTATGTAAAAATAAAATTATAGCGCAGTCACTTGCAGTTCACATGTAGTGGTTAAAGCACAGTCTGCGATGCAATCATCTCAGTGCACTGGCGGGTACATGACAAATCAAGGAATGCATCACGTTAGAAAAATACAGCAAACTTACCGAAGACACTGCAAAATATCGCCAGAACCACAAGTATCTCCATCGTGCGTGCACAATTGGCCGAGGTCGAGTAACGTGTAAGACACGATTCAAAGCGTCTGAAAAACCGTCGACTTGACCTTTGGGCTGTTGAGTGATCCATGTCACCTGAGCGATAAGACTCGTTACACGCGCTGTCCGGAAGGAAAGATGCTGTTATGGAAAACCAGGCCGTTATCGCACGCTGGTGCCAGAACCTCACGGATGCTTTATTTTTCAGTTACATATGCGCGGGCGCCTCACTGCAACTGCAACCGTTGACAGAAAATCTGTGAAAGTAACAAACTGGTCTCACGCTACACAAGTTCAGGAAAGACAACGTCTTGCTGTGCACTTAACCGTAAACGTGTGAGACCCACATCTAGCTAGTCGACATATCGTTAGCAGATCGTTAGCATGTCGATGCTCAGGGCTGACCTCATTCGTTTCGAGAGGTTTTCATCATGCAGCGCGCGCGAAAAATGCGCTCTCTTACAGGACAATCACGTCGACATGATGATGACAAGCCAGTGACCACGACAACGTGGCAATTACGGCACCTCGTTTACAGATATTTGAGAGATGCTCTTGTACAAAGTAAGCCTAGTTGAATGAGCGTTATTGCGTTTTACTTCTTGATGTGCTTCTAAGTATGCCACTCTTAAATAGGATGACCTGTTAGGGGAATAAAATTCAGTAGCTCAGTACTAAGCATTTCTCTTTTGTGTTGAAAAGAGTAATTTTATTTCCTGCCCTTGCCTCATCATCCGTTGCGCCTAGTTCTTGAACCTAAATATAACGGCGGTGCGGTGTCTTCCGAGCCAATGATGCAGCTCGAGCAAATCGAAAGTTAAATGCGTGAACAAAAAGAAACCGAAAGGAGAGTACACGCAGCGCGAGGTGACTAGGGGCGAGGGCCAGATATCTATGAATAGAATTTCTACCCTACCTTCATATTGCGTCAAACTCCAACAGGCATGATCTGGCATTAAGCACCGTCTGCGCCGCTAACCTTTTTCTGAAGCTAAATTACTAATTAACAATGGAGCAAAGAACGTCATTTATCTACCGGGAAACATTTTATTGGTGTATTTATTTATTGGATGCGCTTCCTATCTTAATCACTCATGTTCTTTTGAAGGTTCTGTTATCAACTTCGGTTACTCCTCTCATAGAAATGTTTTGACATGTCTATTGATTACTAAGATGTTTACTAAGATGTTGCAAAGTAACACAGCGGTATCGTAAAGAGCGTAGTGTAATGGGAGTGCTTGGGCATAATTCTGACCGCCTGCGCTGATCTACACTGCACCCAATGCCTTGATATAGGAGTTTGTTTACAGGGAAAAGAACGTGCGACTGATGCAGAGGGCTGATCTCATTCGCTTCGCGCGGTTTTCATCACGCAGCACACGCGAAAAAGATCGTCTTTTACAAAGTACTTAGCGGTGAGGACAAGCACGTCGACAGGATAATGGCGAACCAGTGACCACGACAACATGACCATTATTGGTACCTCGTTTACTGCTATTTGAGAGAGCGGCGATCTTGCGGTTTCTTAGAAAATGTGTTTTTTGTGTTGTATAACTGATGCTATTGCTCTGTACTGCTCCCCTCCGTAGGAAACGGATAGGGAAATGAGTGTCAGCTCTCTTAAAACAAATTTACACCCTTTGGGGCTTATCTTTTCTCACAACAATAGTCGTCATCTGTCTTGCACGCATTTCCTTACTTTAGCGCTGTGAGCACGTTACTTCCAAGTCACGAACGGCTTCCGCGTTATCAGCGTGACACAGCATTCTTGACAGGGATATCGAGCGCCGAGTTTTCTTGAAAGGAAACACAAGCAAGGCAGATGACGATTGTTGTTGAGGGACAAATGTACACCCTAATGGGCGCAACCGTTTTAAGAGTGCAGGGTGTAATTACAGGAGTAAGGCTTCTATGCTGTTACTCTGGCGGCGATGAGGTTTGAGGCCGTGTCATTTCCAGACCACTCATTGAGGAATCAGAAACTCATAACGGCTATTCGCAGTCATAGAATTAAGCGATTGGAAGACCGGAAATACTTTTTTTTATTCTACTCTCATTGCAATTCTGTCACCAGGCTTGGAAATCGAACCAGCAACCTGCTGCAGCAGTAATAGCCCCCGGGTAACCGCGGAGAGTTGACGAGATGTGTGCGTGTGAAGTAAATCACGACGAGGAGGCTTAACAAGTACTCGACATATTTAAAGACATGTACATCTTTTGCCCTAAAGTACGAACATGACAATACATCCAGCAATGACTGAAATTTACATTTGTTACAGCGACGAAATAAATTTGTTCAAACCACTTCAAACATGTACCGGCATAGTCACGTTGCCTTACTGAAAGAGGCATCTTCATTTTCTAACTTTCTTTTGTTTGTTTTGAAGGCAAATGTGCTTCGCAGCAGAAGGCATGAACGAACAGAGGTCTGTGCACTACGTTGCACACTGTCGAGATCTTTGTGCGGAAGAACACGTTCGCATTCATGGCGTTCTCGGCTGGTTTTCTGCTGTGCCTTTCGCCTGTCAGCGTTTTCACATGGCGCGTGTACGAGGACTCACGTGCGCAAACTTGAAGCTCAGCGGTACTGCCCAAGAGTGTCTTTCCCAGGAAGCGGGCATTTTTGCTCTGCTTAGGCCGTTATGTCGATGAGTGTGTTCCTCGCTATAGCCATTCCCCTGGTCAATGTGGATTCACGAGCTTAGACAAAGAGAAAGCAAATGAACTAACAGGCTATTCCGATTCCAGGAACGCATGTGATGGTGAAACGTTGGTTCCTTCGTTAACAAGGGTTCGTGCCTACAGCAGACGTTGTACGCCTTCAGTGGCAGTTGCCAACCTGCTTCTTTCTTTCTCTGTCTACTAAATATAGTTATGCTTTCAAACCAAAAAACAAAAATATACTAATGGAAAAAAAATGATGCCACCTGTAAAAGTAAATAACGTTTCATGATATGCAGGAGGTCAGTGAAATATCGCCTCTCTGATCAGCAGAGAGAATACAAGTTGTCCGACGATTGGTTTAGAACACTGTTCCCTCAGCACAGCTGCTCGATGTTGTATATCCTCCATTCTGAAGCCAAAGCACCCCCGCGCTGGGGGCGCCGAGGATATGGCGAGGACTCCCTCACCTAACAAGGCACTGCTGAGGTCGCTGTGGCAGAAGCGCCAGACACTCGATACCCCTCAAACTGCGTGCAAATTACTGGTGGGCGCGTTTTGCGAACAGCGACGGGCGGTGCGGTGGTGCCTTTCACGTTTGGAGCGGGTTGCTTGCACGAGCGGGGTGGAAGAAAGCCTATTTGGCACAGTGTATCGTGAGTTTCCCTTTCTCTCTACTCTCTCTGCTTTCCCGTACCTTCTACTGAAAACTAAATGAGTCTTACTGATGCGCTCGAAGCGAACGGACGTCTGTCATTTTCCCATAAGTTAAAAGTTCTCCGTCTCTTATTCCGCAACACTCGATGCGCTACCCATTTGATCATGGACTACTCAGTAACCCATGCGTCCTTAGGCTCAACGGGAGAGAAATTGAAACGAAGCACTTAATTCTTACGTTCGGCATCAGCACGTTAGCAGAAACCATCGAAGCAGGCTACGTTCATCTTCGAGTAAAGCCATACATCCCTAACCCTCTCCGTTGTTCAATATGCCAAATATTCGGCGACAGTTCACGGAACTGTCGAGGCTGACTTACCTATGCTAAATGGAGTGCGCATGAACAACCAGTTTAAACCTGCGAAAGCACTTGTAACTGGCTTTCCCATCATGCATGAGAGAAAAGGAGATCGTAGTAATTAAAATCAAACAGCACCTGCTACTAATGACGCGCGCAGGTGTCTGTCATGCGTGCCAAAGAGCAGGTTTGCCCAAGTGGCGCCTCCGGGAGCAGTGCCACAGCGGTTACAGGCCCGCGTACAATGAGCCGGTGGCAACGGTTTTCATCTGCTCAGAGGCGGCATCCAGCGCTGCTCCGCTATCCCAGAAGAAGGAGCTATTAGTCTTTGGACTGGTCGGTTCCAAGTTCTCGTTTTTCGACGCGAGGCTTTCAAGGTAAATATCCCCGCACCTCTCAAGGGGCCTTGGACACAACGAGCCAGACGGCACAGCCAGCCCCTAAGGAACGACGCGAGCCTGAGAACTGCACCAAGGGAGGTAAACCCTGTGTTACGGTGCCAGCAATAGGCCCTGTAAAATAGTTCCGCTCCCTTAGACACACAGCACAAATTTTCCTTATAATATGAACACACAAATAATACAATAGAGTTTTCAGAGGGCTTATTCATATTTTGGCACAATAAAGAACTCCGTAAATTTTGTCTAATGGTCCTATGTCTTCAAGAAACATAAATCAAATACATATAAATACATCAAATAAACATTGTAGTGGGAGTGGGACCTGACCCTGATATCAGGGTCAGGTCGGACACCTTCACGGGACACCTTCACTAATCTAGCGATGCGCCCTGTTGGTTGTGTCATGACAAGAAGGTGAGTCAGAGTCTGGTGATATGTGGAAAGGGAAATTATCGCGAACAGTTTCATGTTGTTATTTTCCATCGTCCCGGTCTTCTACTCACCGATGCTGATGCACGGTCCACATTTCTGGTACTGAACACATTTGGCTACGGTCAAGAAATTAATTACATGAAGCTCGGGGAAATGAAGTTTATTGACTGCAAATACCATGTGCCAGATACAGTGGTCCCCAAGATACTGCATTTCTACCATGACACCCCATAATCAGGTGAACACGATAGTTTCTGGCGCACGTGCAATAAATGGATCAAGAGATTTACGTGGCCGGGTACGAAAAATAATACCAGAACCTAAAGCCGAACCCGCCATCTGTGCCAGACGAATAGTCATGTTCAGACACTCAATAAACAAAATGGGAAGCGCAGAGCATGAAAATGTACCGTTTGAAGTCCATTTCGATTTCGCGGAGCTGAGAAAGGTCGGGCAAGGCGCCAGGCAAAGAAACGCTTTCTTGCTGGCTGTTGATGAATTTAGAAGGATGGTTATGGCCAGGGCAAGAAAAGAACATGCCAACAACATCAAAACACCTAGCCTTCTAAAAAGTGATGGAGACACAAATACCTTTCTGTGCGGTAATGGACTTGCTTTTCGGAGAAAAAGCTTGCAAAGCTGGCGGAAGACAATGGAATGACAATGATGTTTTGTACACCATAGCACCCAACTGCTAATTACCTTGCCGAACGTGCTATACGCGCCACGAAATAGTACATAAATATGCACCCGAACTTTCCAGGCGGTTGGAAGTGCTGCCTCGAAGCCGCTGTGAGACATCAGAACCGTTCTAGCACGAGTAGTCTTGGATGTAGCCCTATTTTTGTTGCTTAAGGGACTGTGCCCATACTTCCAGCGAATTGCGAACTCGGCCTCCTTGATAACCTACAGCTTTCTGAGTGCAAGAAAAGTGCGAAAGACAACAGGCATATAAAAATTGAATGAAGAAAATCTTTCACAGAAAACGCACAAACAATATAGCGGGCACACAACCTGGTGACCACGTTCTAGTACGCAAATGAATTGGGTGTTCCAATGATCGTTACTAAAAATGCCGAGACGGCCGAGGAAGTGGCCACCGCCCTGGCCACTCTTGACCCAGCCTGTCACACCATACTGAGCGATTCTCGCGCAGCAATCAACAACTACATCAAAGGTCATATTTCTCAGCAATCACTCCGTATCTTACGACAAGCCCCGCATTCGTCTGAAAATAAATCCCCCTCGTCTGGATCCCAGCACACGCTGGCGTTGTTCACCCGCACCTCACCAACCTCAGCGAGGTTACACACTCCGTAGCACGAGGACTAGTCAACCGCGCCGGAGATGGTGCAGGTGCACCCGCAGGACGCGACCGCCTTACAAGATACAACGACCTTGTGAAGTCATTTTACCTCGCAAGAAGAACCTTCCCCGCCCCTCACCGCAAGTTAAACAGGGCACAGGCAACCACACGTCGCCTGTTACAGACGAATACATACCCCTCCCTCACACGCTATCATGCTATATACCCCGACATCTACCCGAGCCAGACTTGCAAGGTCTGTAAAACTGAATCGGCAACACTCCCCCACATGCTATGGGAGTGCAAACATCAATACCCAGACCTTAATTCCGTGACCCTCTCGTCGAGATGGCACGCCGCCCTGCGCAGCTCCCATCTCGATGACTAACTCTGGGCGACCCAGCAGGCCTACGAAGCGCCGAAGAGGCAAGACCTCGACGTCCCATCGTGGGAGGCCTAGGCCCAGCCCACTGAACTGCTGGTGCTCATTAAAGCTCACTCTCTCTCTTCCAATGACAGGTTCTATGGATCCTTTCAAGTAATGAACACTGCTAACACTTTCAAGTAATCAACGCAAGTACCATCTGGTGCTTGCGAGCTTTCGAGCAAATAGTGCTCCTCCATGAGTAATGCATTCAAATATTACACCAGGGGGGTGGGAAAAATGTAGTCCGGGGTATTGAAGCGGTCTGCTCATGAATAGTCATAGAAGACGACGAAAAGCGGTCAGGAAGAAGAAGAGGATTCTAGTGGGAGTTGGGGATTGAATGGTAGAGGGCACCCCTCTCTGCACAGATATGTCTCAGTGACTTACTTTAGGGACGCTACATGAACACGTACATGAAATACATTCAAGCAAATTTTCTCCTGCAAAAGGCCAGTTTCCCGAATCAGAGCGACGATGTTATTCCTCATCGTCCAGTGTAGCTATAGAAGTAGATGGGAGTTGTGCCTGCCAGAGCTTCCAGCTTCTAACACCCCCTTGAGGTGGCTGCTGTTGAAGCGGCGCAATTTAACAAGTTTGTCGCAATTAATTCTGTAGAGAACCTTCCTAGCTGTCAACGGTCAAAACATAATTTTAAACTGTTATCGATGAACTGCCTGAACCCTATGTAGTCGTAGGAGGTGTGGAGCGTAGACAGAGCAAGGAGCCTTCCTTGGCCAGTAGTTATAGGCCTATAGCTCTGATAAGTTGTCTGTGCAAATTCTTTGAGAAAATGATTAACCGGTGCGTCATCCATTTTCTTGAAAGCAACAAAATACTCGATACCTTACAGCGGGATTTCAGGGAAGGTAGATCCGCAACCGATCATCACCTTGTCCGCATCGAGACAAATATCCATGATGCACTTGTGCACGAATAGTTCTCAGTATATTTAGATATGGAGAAGGCATACGACAAAACTTGGTGCTTAGGAATTCTCCATGATCTTGCACGAATGGGAATCTGAAGCAACTTAATAAACGTGATGAACAGCTACCTAACAGCTAACAGCTACGTCGCACGTTCCGTGTTGCTAACGTCCTCTCTACGCAATTTGCGCAGGAGGCTGGTGCACCACAAGGTGGTTTGCGGAGCTGTACTTTATTTATTGCCAAACTGAACTCGATCAAAACTGTCATACGATGCACACTTTTTTATATTGTATATGTGAATTATATTCAAATGGGTTACAAATAATGTAATCTTAATATCTCTGAGCAACAAGGACAGCTTGGCCTAAAAAATGTTTCTGAGGGGGTGGACGAGACTAGATTCAAATCAAGCCCTCGAAAAGCATCTGTGTGCTATTCTCGTATAAGAGAGGTAAGCTTCAAGACCTTATTATTGAAGTTAATGGAGAGCGGCTATCTGTGAGCCAACAAAATATATTTTTAGGCGTCATTTCAGACTGTAAGTTTACTATTGTCTCACAGTTGAAATATTTGAAAGCGAAGTGCCTGAAGGCAATGAGCTTACTGAAGCTACTTTCCCGCACATCTTGGGGCAGTGACAAAAGGTGGCTTTTGAGCTTCTACAAAAGTCTCATACGGTAACACCTTGACTACGCAGCCATGATCTATTAAAGTGCTATGACTAGTGCTTTGAAGATGCTAGATAGCGTTCACCACTTATGTATACGTTTTGCTACAGGTGCCTTCCGAAGACGTCTTATAGAAAACTTGCACGTTGAACTGAACGAATGGTCTCTACATCTCCAAAAGGCATATTTAAGCTCCTGCTAAGTCCTGAAGCTTAAGTCAGATATTCAGCATTCATGTCATTACATTCTTCACGACATATACACTGCCACGCTGCTTCTTAACGGCCCCGCTATTAGGGCTTCTTCGAACCTTCCTTTGGAAGCACTGGCCGAAGATACAGGCGTGCTAGAGAAAATGAAATAATGGCTCCCCGTTACCTACCACCATTTTCGGAATACCCAATGTGGTGGTAGGTTACGGGGATCCATAAGAATCCCATATCGAATCGATATCGAACCAGATATCGAATTCGATATCTCCTTCATAGAAACATCAAAGCGTGCGCGTGATGTAGAAATACATTCACATTTTGTTGAGCTTCAGGAGAAGTACTCCTGCGCCGAATTCAATACACCTGCCTCAAATTATTCTACTGGTGTGGCCTATGCAGCCCTCGGATCGACATTTTCAATATTCGGTGCATTATATCCTCAAACAAATATTTTTACAGCTGAAACATACGCGATACTCTCGGTTGTTAAAGATACTGTATTAGATCAACAAATCTTACCATAGCTCTTGTGTTCACGGAGTCCTTTAGTGTAGTCCGAGCACTACAAATTTACAAAAACACAAGAACTCCGTTTTTATTAACTATACAGCTTGCTCTGTTCCGCGTGTATGTGCAACGAAGTGATTGTCTTATGCTGGGTAACTGCTCACAACGGTATATTTGTTTATTTATTTATTTATTTATTTATTTATTTTCAATACTGCTGCTCTCCTTCGAGAGAGTGGCAGTCAGGCAGTACAATAATTCAGCTGTGCAATGCAAGGAAATCAAAGTATAGGTTATACAAGAAGTAAGAAAGGACATAAGCAGTGCAAGTTATACATACTACACAGGTAAACCATGTTAAGATAAAACGAAATAGTAAATAATGAAAAAAAGAAAGGGAAAAAAGCAAGAGGCTTTGTAACAATAGCACAGATATCACTAGGGGCAAGCAATAAAACTAGAGGTAACTAAAATAAAGCTACGAGTGTTTGAGAATCATTATGGCAGACGAATAAGCTGTCGAAAATGAGAGGGTTTATTAAAATTTCCTAACGAATAAAGCAATCTGTGTCGGTGTCCCTGCATGCATAGGTACTGTTATTCACACAGTTTTTTTTTCTATTTGCGAGATAAATTCAGGTAATGGTACAATGTTGGTGGTAGTAGGATCAAGTTGGTTCCATTCTGCTATTGCGAGCGGGAAGGAAGAATACTTAAATGAGTCATTTTTACATGCGTATTATGTCAATGTGTGCGCATGCTTGCTACGTGTAGGTCGAGCCTCGGAGAATGAAATGCATTTGGAGGTATCTATCCTATAGTTATATTTTATTAGTTGAAACAAGAATTTTAAGCGAGCGTGTTTTGCTCGTGTGGATAGTGTTCGCAAACCGGACCGGTTTAAAAAGCAAGGTTTGAGTACGGGCTATTTGGTATTCCATGGTATTCCCACAAACTTAAGAAAATAGGACAAAGAGCAGGTATCGACGTTGTTTTCTCTGCTCCAAAAAAATTTTCCCAGCTTTGTGTCAGAACCAATCCTGCTGCTAAGAAACGTAGTATTTGCAGCATTAATCATAGGAAGAAGTTTACAGGTTGTTCGAAAGGTGTAGTGTAATAGATACCCCTGAAATGTTGTAGGTCTTATATAGGACAGACTGGTAGATGTCTTAACGTTAGGTTACAAGAACACAGCAATAAAGGGCGCAAAGGGCGGGAAGGCTTCTCAGGTGTTTACTGCGCACAATGCGGTTGCGTCCCAATTTTTGAGGAGGCGACTATCTTAGCTAGGAATTCCAATGAAAGTACCAGAATTATCATTGAAGCAGCGATTGCCCATGGCGACTCGGTTAGTAAGCCATCAATCGCACTAACAGACAAAGAACTGGTTTTCCTGAGGTCGCACATGCGCTCTCGTTATTCTTAGGTAATAAATTCTGAATGCATTCTCATGTCGGGTTGCTGGTTGTAGAGGGCGCTTTTGTCTTGGTGTTTCAGGGTATATACGTTTGTTTCTGAAAATAAAAATCAGTTGGAAATCAGCGCTTGTCTACGTCGTTCCTTTTTTGTCCTCCGACTATGTGTGCGCGGTAAGTGACGATTTTACCTGGGTTAAAAAATTTGTTGGCGAGTCTGTACGTTTATATTTGTTATCGATGAACCTCACAGCTTTCCTTTGTATTGATTCTAGCTTACTTATGTTAGTCAGTGTATGCGGAAACCAGACTGTGTTAGCGTATTCGAGAACAGGCCTTACAAATGATGTGTAGGCTAGCAGCTTCGTTGACTTGGTCACGAGTGCCAGGCTTCTTTCCTTAAAAAAAAATTGTTTGCGCAGCGCCTTTGAGAATATATTACTGATATGTTTGTCCTATTTGAGCTCCGAGGTTAATGTAACGCCTAGATATATGTGTTCTTCAACTTTGTTAAGTGGAGTGCCGTTAACTGCGTTAATAAAGATTGATGGTACCGTTTTCCTAGTTACAGTCATGATCGCAGACTTTTGTATGCTTATTTGGAACTGCCACTTGGAGCACCAATCAGCTATGTCAGCTAGATAATCGTTTAATTTAATATGATCATTGTAATGATTAATTTCTCTGTATATGACGCAGTCGTCCGAGAATAGTTTTATATTGCAATTGATGTTAGCTGTGATATCGTTAATATAGAGTAAGAAAAGCAATGGTCGGAGAACAGACCCTTGGGGGACTCTGGATGTTACTGCGACTGTGTTTGAAAGCGTTTTTTCGTAAACTACAAATTGGGATCAGTTACTTAAGAAACCTTTTATCCAAGCAGAAAGTTCTCCTATACCAAAAACATTTTCAACTTTAGCTTTTAATTTGCTGTGACATACACAGTCGAAAGCCGTGCACAAATCGAGTAGAATCAAGTCAGTTAAAAAAAATTAAATTATGGGGTTTTACGTGCCAAAACCACTTTCTGATTATGAGGCACGCCGTAGTGGAGGACTCCGGAAATTTCGACCACCTGGGGTTCTTTAACGTGCACCTAAATCTAAGTACACGGGTGTTTTCGCATTTCGCCCCCATCGAAATGCGGCCGAGCCCAGCACCATAGCCACTGAGCAACCACGGCGGGTAATCAAGTCAGTTTTACCGCGGTTATTAACTGTAACAACAAGATCGTGGACTAGTTTTGTCAGTTGAGTTACTCTCGATAGACTACTGCAAAAACCGTGTTGGTTGGGAGAGAAAAAATTAATGCGCTCTAGGAATACGGTCATGTGCTTTAAGATAATGTGTTCTAGAAGTTTACATGACGTGATAGTTAGTGAAATGGGTCTGAAATTTGAAGGTAATGTTGTGTCAGCTCCCTTGTGGATCGGGATTACCTTAGCAATTTTCCAGTCATGAGGTAGTTGTGAAAACTAGGCCAATATATTTACTACACCACTCTGCATATCTTTTGAGGTATAAAGGGCAATGTGCGCCCCGTGGTGGCTTAGCGCATATAGCGTTACGGTGCTAAGCACGAGAACGCGGGATCGAATCCCGGATGCGGCGGCAGCACTTCGGTGGGGGCGAAATGCAAGAACGTCCGTGTACCGTGCATTGCGTGCTTGTTAAAGAACACGAGGTGTTCGAAATTTATCTGGTGTCCCCCACTACGGCACGCATCATAATCGGATCGTATTTTTTTATGATGAACACACTACGTCAGTAACTTTTACCTACAGATGCAAGTATCCCCATCCGTATAACAGACTAAAGTATTTTCTACATCATAAGCTGAGGAAGCATTGGCAAGGACAGTGGGATGCTCAAGAATCGAATAAGCTACAGATGGTTAAACCAAAAGAAAGCTGACTCGACATCCCGGCCCTGCGGAAGCGGATGTCTAACGAAGCTGTTGAAAACCACCACTACAACTGCTTAGGGGTGTATACAGTGCTTTATTGCTTTAGAGTAATGATAGTAATGGTAATTTAGAGTGATGGTAATTTGGGCAGCACGCCGCTGCTGGTCATATTGCCGTTCTTTTTTCTCTTTGCTGCTCCGCGTATTCAGCTGCCCTTAGGGGGCCGTAACTCTGCGTTACGAACCCATAGCGGTTCTATAAAAAAAAAATAGATCGGTTGCTTGGCTGGTTCTTTTATATACGAAAGGCTATATATGTCATTCCCCACGTCGCAAGCTGCCGTCGCCGCGGCAGGAGTACCGCGGAAACGTACCTTTACCGGGAAACGTAGGCCTGCAGTGCTGCGTGCTTCGCATTGTTTTCAGCTGTGCCTTAACTATGTGATCAATTTTGTGCGTCTTAAGCTTTTCTACGCCCGCTGACGAACTTCCGTACATTGTTTCTTTGTTCTTTCTTTTTTTTTTGCAGCGCAGCTTTGAAGCACCCTTTCCTTCGTGAGGCGTCGGCGTTCCCTGCGTAACCTAGCGAACCAAAGCAGCAGATGAGAGAGCGAAGAGAGCGCGAAGAGACAAGTAGAAGGGGAGGGTGCAGCCGAAGCATGAGGAGGAAAGCGGACGAGGAGGATACGGCGAAAGCATGAGAAGCGGAGTGCCGCGTAAGCGGCGACGACCACTACGAGATGGCGCCAGAGTAACGCGCCGTCGTCTGTTCTCCGAGGACTTTTATCTTTTTTCGGTGGCTACTTTTCACCGGCTAAGAAACGGTAAACGTTATGCCTCGACGCACACCGAGACTACATGCATCAAAAGTTTCTCTAATGGTAATGATATTTCTATTTGTTTGCTGTTGTCGCCAAAGCTTATTGTTATCTGATTGTATGCCGTACGAGAATTGTGTAGTATTTTCTAGATGCCACGCGACAAGAGCGATTACGCTGGAAACTTCTACAAATCATTTATATTAGCTGACATGGTTGACCGCAGATCAGATTTCGACGGTCGCCGGCTCTGCTACATGTCTCTCACAATTTCTTTGCCTCAATACATCGTTAAAGAAAACACGTATAGAGCTGTGCTCAAATTTCGCATTAGGGAGTATCGTAATCGTTGGTGCATTTTTTTTTTTTCAGAATCCAACGTCCTTTGACGGAAAACCAGCATCTTCTCTGCAGGAGCCTATTAAGTGATGGCGGTTCTGAAACATATTAGTAAAACAAAGCTACAAAAAGTAATTGTATTCACTGACTCCTTATGGGTAGTTAAAGTCATATATGATAACTTAAATGTAAAAATCATGTAATCAACGACTTTTACACCCGGCTATGCACAACTTATATAACTAACCAACATGGTTTAATATGCTGGGTTCATGGGCACAGAGGGATCGAGGTAAATCTGCTTGTAGATAGAATGTCTGAGCCCGTAGCAACAAAATATAGCAAGCTGTCCACAGCAGTTCCCGTCACACACCTGACGCCATTCCTGCGTGAAATGCTGAAGAGGTATTGGTAACAATTGTACAATGCCGAAAGCTTGAATAAAGTCCACTTAATTAAACAACACTTAGCTAATTGAGCATCGTTAGCAGTCACAACTATGTATTGTCATCTTTTGTCGACTGATAGTAGGGCATACAACAGTACTCATTCTTATTTTTAACTGGTGCTCAACCTCCTAACTGTGGTAGATGTGGAAAGAGGTTGACTGTCCTTCACGCCTTACGGAAGTGCCGGGAAGCAGACGTAAAAAAAAGCAAAAACAAAAAAAAACAACAGAACTTTCGTCTCACGTACCAGTCGCACATTGCCCTTCATGAAGCATTTTTTCTTGGAGGAGAAACATTTTTCTACCATAAATCAGTCATGAACTTTTTACGAGAATTTTAATTATTGCACGTTATAAGCCCACCAGACACGTAGCGCATATATACTCTAACCAAAGGCTTCCGCTGCGACAACACTGTCATGATCGCTGTGTCTCCAGGTCCTTGTGCTCAAGGGCTCTGATAAAGCAATAGAGCTGCTTGCAGCGACCTATTTTAGTACGAGAGCGAATGAGAAAGTCTTTGCCTCTATGTCTTATTAGCCAAAATAGGGCACATACAGGTAATTACAAGTATACGTACTACTCTACGTACCTTACACTGTTTTTCCACATAGTCCCCGCACCGGTTCAAGCATTTGTCCAATCGCAGCACTAAATTTGACATGCCCTCTTTGGCTACCTCGGACACTTGCGCCAAGAAACAATGTTAGTCATCATCATCAATACGTTTTCTTTGGGTTATCAAACTACGACGTAGAGCTTGTGTTACGTGTAGTAGATTGCGCGGTGGCATTCCCGACGGCTGAAGGCTGTTTCACATCGCGCAATTTTTAGTCAGCGACGCAGCGAATTCCGTCGCTCAGCGACCGCCGCGACGTCGTAGGCTCTCCGCGACTGGATTCCAACAAGTTGGTCGCGCCGTCGCTGAGTCGCAGCGATCGGCGCCAGTTGGGACAAGCAATTTGTGACGCAACAAAGCGCCGTCAAAATAGACGCTTTCCTGTTTACCGCGCGTTGGTAGCTCTGTGGAGCAATCTCGCGCGCCACTTTTAGCTATGTTTAGCTTTTAGCTTCCGCGGAATGAAAAGTGGCTACAATGGCACTTATCTAAGATTTAGCGTTTCAGATGCAGTTATTTTGATTCTTCAAGTGCGGTGTTAACTGTGCATTTTTAAAGCGAAGCTTTCTTCACGAACCACCCTGCACTTGTCTTTCTGATAATGGCTCCCGCCTGCTGCTGCTGCTACTTATGCGTTCTCGCCGAATAGCTCACACTCGGATGGATCGATAGATGTATGCTGTGAGCGTCCCCTTTGCGAGGTTGTAGGCTGAGCCACCAAGCTCTTGCTTGTATTTTGCTTAATTTCCTAGCTATCCTATTGAACAAAAAAGCATACATAAATAGTTCCCAGCATCTAATTTTCTTAAACTCTACTGAGAACAATATTTTTGTACACCTCCTTTGTTTGTGGTCTTCCTAATTTTCTGCCCCCAAACTTTCAATTGCCTGTTAGGAATTTCTACTCCGGGCATGCTTACTTCCCCCCTACTATCCCTGAACCCAATGGCTTCAAGGACACCAGAGGAGCCGAAACCGACAGCTGGGTAGATACCTTTACATTCTAATCTTCAGCCGAGCACGGCGCGGGTGAATGGATGGATGGATGGTTGGATGGACGGATGGATGCTATGAGCATCCCCTTTGGATCGGGGTGATGGGGTGCTCCACGCAGCTCTTGTTATTATCGAATGGATGGATGGATGGCTGTTATGAGCGTCCCCTTTGGAACGGGGCGGTGGGTTGCGCCACCAAGCTCTTGCTATTATACTGCTTAATGTCCTACCCAGGTCAAAAAAGAAAAACAATCGGGTGCGTTACGGCGGCGCCATCTAGGAGTAATGGCTCACGCTACTTCGCCCGCAGCAGTGGAAGGTAGGCGGGGGGAAGCCGGCTCGCGCATGCGGGTTGTTGGCCGCTGGTGGACAGCGCGAGGGCGCCGTGACGCGGAGGAACACGATGAGACGGGAGAGTGCACCGGAGAAGATGGCGTCACGTTGCGCATGCGTTGCGCTGCCTGGCAACCGCGTGAACGGTTGCCAGGCGGCGGAGTTCTGGTCCCCCTAACGATTGGCGCGGAAAGCTTTGTTTAACCCCCATAACGCTGGTTGCGCTCAAAGTTGCATTGCTCCTTGTTCAGGGCTTCATTTAGCCACATGAGAGGGTGGACGTGAACAATGCCTCGTAAGCTATGCTGTATATAGGTTCGAGCAGGGAAGTTCGATCACCTGCATGTTTTTTTTTTTTTTTTAATATATTTCCGTCGCCTGCAGGCGGATAACATTTCTTTACCATGATGATACTGTGATGATATTGCGGAAGAGGCGTGGGAGGCAACGGGCCACTGCGAATTTGCGGTTGTCCCTGCCCGGCGATGTCGGGTTCCGAAAGTACTGCAGCCGTATTGTGTCTTGACGCCGGTAGGTGTGTCTTCATCAATGTGATCATAGTTGAGCTGTCAAAATTAAACCACGCAGCATAATTCAACAAGAGCACCATTCAGCTGTTCTGCTTCACTGTAGTTGTTATGTCCTGCAGTCTGCCATGTCTTTTATTATGCGAGATCTGCGTAACGATATACGCGTTTGGGCCAGAGACACTGTGTGAAAGGGAATAGACGACAACTAGTATGCTGTGCTCCGTCATTAAAAGGCGAGTAACATGTTCGTGCCCCGTGCAAGCGCCATACCTTGTGCTGCATTTTTATTCTACTTTGTCGCCTCGATCGTGGTGTGCGAAGAGCATACCACGATTGAGGAGACTGCGATAAAATAATTTGCAAAGTTTTGCCACGCTGCGCACCTTCACAGGGAAACGTCTAGCCCCTATGGCTTGACGGGAGACTATATATAGCGACGAAGCAAGTATGAAACGCAAGCTTTGTAAAACCAACACACTTAAGAACATAAGAACTTAGTGGGCCAGTGAGTGTGCACGAGAGAGAAGCTAATCCTCATTGTAATTTCCAGTTTTTCTTCGCCGTCACGAGATATGCGGAAGCCGTTAAATTTACACTGAAATGAAAAGAAAACAGAGGTACGTTGACGGTCTTTAAGAGTGACCAAGTTATCGCCCTCGCCGCCAAGGAAAATCTGAGTCTATATTTGACCATCCATCCTTTAAATTGGTTCTGCACATCGGTCCCGCAGGCAGAAGAGCATCGACAGTTTACTTGAATATACACACCAACAGAGAAGCAACAAAGTAGGCATATGAAAGACGGCTTTATTAAGCAATAAACGGAGTCGGATACGTTCTAAGCTGTCAAGTCCTCCAGCTGGCACTTATACAAAGAAAACTTATATTGGACCACAATGTTTTAATTTCATTGTTCTGAAACACAAAATATTTGCTTTGTAAGCAAAAGGACATTCCCAGATATTAATCTCGCAGCAGCGGGAATAATTTTCGTGCTTCCGTGTTGGCTTCGTATTGCTGACAGTAATGCTGGACTAGGTGTTCTTTATTATTTCTCTTTCATTTTGAGCGTTTCCAGTCGTCTCCATACCTCTGGAGGATTCTGTGTATACCAGTGGATGCGACGGTTGGAGAGGTGTCACTTCTTCTTAGGCGCGAGGGATCACGCCGAAGAACTTCGTGCATTTGCTCTGGCACGCGTCGTAGGTGCGGAAGTTGTTGGCGTTGCCTCCGCATCCTCCGTAGAGGAACAGGTCGCACGACTTGGTTAGGGTGCTGTAGAAGAAGCGTGGATTGTAATGGTAGCATGGTCCTGCGTCGGCCGGGTAGGTGCATTCTTCGGGAGGCGACACTGTGAAAGAACGTTGCGATAGTGTTAGCAACATGTTGCCTTACTAGGGCGAAATAGCGCCTTGCGCGAGGATCTGCCTCGGTGAGATTTCGTGTATGAACTTGATAGATATCTATTGGTACCTTCGTATTGTGCAAGGTTCACAAATTCAAGAATCTTTCCTGTATTTGAATATTCTGTCGACGGTTTCAAATTGAAAATCTTTGACATTTTGCTGTATAAGAAACGAATTGTTGCAAGACATGACAGGTAAATGTTTTCAACGTTGAACTATAGGTTATTAGAACGTACACGCATGTACACGCGTCGAGATGCACGCATTCACGCAGACACAAACGCACGCAAGTAGAGGCTTACGCATCTAGGTACGTCATTGCGCTATTTCATGAGTGGATAATAGTTTAGGCGGCTGCAAGGTGATACGGGTATCTCTTCGTGTGCATCTCATGTCGGCATTACGCGGATAGCTATTGTGGCAGCTGGCAATACACGAGCGCGCAGTGGCGTAAAATGAAAGTAAGTGGCCAGAACACCGTTATCGCATGCACCATGATCTGTGGCATTCGCATGTACGAGCTGCTGCTATTTTACAGGAAACTTACCAGTACCACGCCTTAAGTGCTAAAGATAGCATCTGTAGCAGTACATTTGCGATGAATGAACGTGACATCGTTTGCCAGTATAAATACGAGGTGCTACATCTCATAAGGAAGGAATTATGCCCGCTCAAAACAGCATACGCTCGCGCCTTGACACCTTAAACGCAACTAAGATTTAGGGAGGCATAAATGGCTTTTTAAAATCTTAGCTGACATGATTTACGAGTAAAATTCTTCAAGGAAGACTACCATCTTCTAGGAGCCACGATAGTGACTTTCATTATGAAAACATGCCGTCCTTGAATAGAAAACAACTATGCCTTGTCGATGTCTGGACATTATTCAGCGCAACACATAGAGTTCTTCCGAGAGCTTCCTTATTTTGTTATACGTTCCCTAAGCGTGGAATTTGTGCCTACACACGTCGCAAGCATTAGGGCGAAGTTTTACGTCATTTCTGATGCAAGTCGCTGACACGCGTTTGCGCGTGCGCCTTCCTGGTCTGCCTTGGCACAACACAGCCCCAACTTTTCCGTAACCTTCATGTTTAGCCATTAACGTAATGTTTTTAGTGTTATCTCGCGTACATCTTCGCGGCTTTAAAGCTTTGAAACTGTAAACTGCAGTTCATCTTGTTTCACACTTGTGCGCTACTTCTAGTTAATCTAACTTCAGCACAAGCAACACAGCCCAACCATAGACACGGAAGTGAAAAAAGAAACGAAACGACGGTATCTGTATCTTTAGTCGGTGTCTCGTAGCACTCTGTTACTGAAACTACACGTACTAGGCCAAATCTCCGTTCTCTCATAGTTGATACTAACCACAGCCACCATAGAAGGCGTGCACATGGCAACCCAAGCAACGGCTCTCTTGGACTAACAGAAACTGATCTCGAAGGTCATATTGTTGTCTGCTTCAGGTGCCAGTAGCGACTGCACGAGCCCGAAACGGGTCATGGCCAGGATAATTTGGACAACACCTCTTCGACAATAATTACGTGCCCTGTTTTGTCTTCAGGACGACATTTTGCTTCATCCCCGTATGCGTTCTACGTATGACGCTGCTGTTAATAACACAAACATGGCTTATTATTTTGCCGCTCCTGTCGCACAAGTTGCACCGGTGGTCGCTGTGGCCACCAACGTTACTAGAACAAGCTGGTATCCGCCCCCAGAGGACATGTCTCACGAGAATAGACAAAGACTCCCCCTTGTACGTTTCACGTCAATACAAAAGGTCATGAGCAAATGGCATCTGGAAGTGTTAGAATACGAAGTGTTCGAATAGCGAAATTCTCGAATCGAACGCGAACATTCGGAAGATTTTAGAATTGTTATTTGAAAAAAAAAATTATAGTAAAGGAACCGACGCTTTCTTGTGAAGAGAGTGAAGTTCAATAAATATTTTGCTATACTGGTGTAACAGATAGGCAGGAAATCTAAGGAAGAAATTTCCTGAATGTGGTAATAATACCAAAATATAAAAAAATGCTGGTCCTTGCATTACCTAGGAAATCCTAGCTTACCAGTATTGCCTGGGTGTTTCTCGTACAGGCGGACTACATTGACTTCAAGTCAGTGGCAAAAAAATAAATTCCTTCACAGGAATCGTGGCGGCACAGATTTTGGGTGGCGCGCTGCACTCATAAACTCAGCGTGATTCGTGACAGTGGGACTGTTTTATTCGCAAACCGCGACGGCATCCATTGCGACTGCTGCCCGCAGCGATGGTTAGGTTAGACCCGTTTTTTGCAGTGAACAGTCTAACGCTTAGAACAGGAAAAAAAGAAAGAACGTTATAAGTTGACACATGACTGACTGATCACTGGAATGCTTATTCAAGGAAGTCAATGCGTATGTGCATAGAAACATAAAACACAAACATTTTGTTTTGGCGTTATCCCTAATTACCTTATCTTCATAGAGTTTTCAGTTTCATTAGTGAGCTCCGTGTTATATAGCTTGCCCATCATGCCGGCTGTTTCGGGTTAAAATGTGGTTTCAACGCAAATGTAGCTTTTTTTTTTTTTTGTGGCGTCCGAAGGAAGAGGATACCATGCATTCCGTGGCGGCTCACCGGTCGAAACTGGCTGCCGTTGGGAGGCCGCATTTAATGAAGCTTCATTTGGGGCCTCCGAAATTATTGAGCTAGAAGAACAGACCCCTCAGATGTGCAATTGGTAGCCAACCCGAAGCAATGGAAATCTCATCATAGACAGCGATGATGGTAAATAAAGGTGTACCTAGCAAAGCGGTCTGTCAAAGATTGTTTGAGTACTGAGAGATACGAGTACCACGAAAGAAAAAGAAATACAGCGGCGGGCCAGATTCTATGGCGCTGTGGTGGTGAACTCAACGTTACGGGTTTTGATGCCGCGCTGTAGCGACCGCAATAAAAGGGGGCAGAGCGCGAAAAACCACCGTTTACCTTGCTTTGCGTGCACGCTAAAGAATCCCGGGTTGTCCAAAATAATAAGGACCTCTCCGCTATGGCCCTTCCTCAAAGCTTATGCCACAGCGTTCGGACGTAAACCCATATAGTTCACATTAACGTTGCTTCATTGGAGTCCCTATATGTGATTCTTGCTTGCGCACTGCACGCTGCGTTAGTTGAAGAAAAAGGTCGTTGAGAATGAACCTAGTAAGACTTCTTTCTTCCGGCCTCAATGTGCAGAAGAACGTCCCGTGCAAATGGCACACAAACCGCGCAACATTGAAAACTTGCGCCAGTGAAATTGGAGAGCGGATGCGTCCGAAGACCCGCTGCTCTAGCTCAGTGGCTACGACGCTGTGCTGCTAAGCTATAGGTTGTGGGTCCCATGCCGGCCGCGGCTGCGGCATTTAGATGGCGGCGAAATACGACAACAACCGTGTGCTTACCTTTACGTGCACGATTAAAAACCTCAGGTGAGGCAATTTAATCCCTAGTTCTCCACTGCGGCGTGCCTCATAATCATGGCTTGATTTTGGCCCGCGAAATCTCGATATAGAATTTTCATCGAGTCAGACGTAAGCCACCGTCACGGTTTCATAACCTGCCTTGTGAAAAAACTGTTCAAATGCACGAAATAAAACGCAGTAGCTTTGTCCTAGCAAAAAATGAATACTTACGAGGCCAGAATGGAACTTCAATGGCACTGGTGATCACCAGGGGGTGGTGGTGCAGGGATGCTGCATAGATGCAGGAAGAAAGCTTTAAGAGACGTCGCTCTTGGGTGAAGTGCACTCACAGACTTCTAGGTAAAATTGCGATGCACTTCCCGTTGCCTTTCCGAGATCATCCCGCAGAGATAGTGGACTGAACACTTGTGCGTAGCTTAATCATCATCATCCTCATAATAATAATCATCATCAACAGCCTGGCTACGCCACTGCAGGGCAGAGGACTCTCCCATACTGCAAACTTCTTAATCTCATCCACCCACCTAACTTTCTGCCGCCCCCTGCGACGCTTCCCTTCTCTTGGTATCCAGTCCGTAACCCTTAATGACCATCGGTTATCTTCCCTCCTCATTACATGTCCTACCCATGCCCATTTCTTTTTCTTGATTTCAACTAAGCTGCCATTAACTCGCGTTTGATCCCTCATCCAATCTGCTCTTTTCTTATCTCTTAACGTTACACCCATCATTTTTCTTTCCGTAGCTCGTTGCGTCGTCCTCAATTTCAGTAGAACCCTTTACGGAAGCCTCCAGGTTTCTGCCCCGTAGGTGAGTACTGGTAAGACACAGCTGTTATACACTTTTCTCTTGAGGGATAATGGCAACCTGCTGTTCATGATCCGAGAATGCCTGCCAAACGCACCCCAGCCCATTCTTATTCTTCTGATTATTTCAGTCTCATGATCCGGGTCCGCGGTCACTCCCTGCCTAAGTAGATGTATTCGCTTAGCACTTACAGTGCTTCGCTACCTATCGTAAACTGCTGTTCTCTTCCGAGACTGTTAAACATTACTTTAGTTTTTTGCAGATAAATTTTTAGACCCACCCTTCTGCTTTGCCTTTCCAGGTCAGTGAGCATGCATTGCAATTGGTCCCCTGAGTTACTAAGCAAGGCAATATCATCAGCGAATCGCAAGGTACTAAGGTATTCTCCAATAACTCTTATCCCCAATTCTTCCCAACCAAGGTCTCTGAATACCTCCTGTAAACATGCTCTGAATAGCATTGGAGAGATCGTATCTCCCTGCATGATGCCTTCCTTTATTGGGATTTTGCTGCTTTCTTTATGGAGGACTACGGTGGCTGTGGAACCGTTATAGATTTCTTTCAGTATTTTTACATACGAGTCGTCTTCACCCTGATTCCGTAATGCCTGCATGACTGCTGAAGTTTCGACTGAATCAGACGCTTTCTCGTAATCAATGAAAGCTATATATAAGGGTTGGTTATATTCCACACATTTCTCCATCACCTGATTGATAGTGGGAATATGGTCTATTGTTGAGTAGCCTTTACGGAATCCTGCCTGGTCCTTTGATTGACGGAAGTCTAAGGTGTACATGATTCTATTTGCAATTACCTTAGTAAATACTTTGTAGGCAATGGACAGTAAGCTGATCGGTCTATAATTTTTCAAGTCTTTGGCGTCCCCTTTCTTATGGATTAGGATTATGTTAGCGTTCTTCCAAGATTCCGGTACGCTCGAGGTCATGAGGCATTGCGTATACAGGGTGGCCAGTTTCTCTAGAACAATCTGCCCACCATCCTTCACCAAATCTGCTGTTACCTGATCCTCCCCAGCTGCCTCCTCCTTTTGCACAGCTGCCAAGTCTTTTTTTACTTCTTCCGGCGTTACTTGTGGGATTTCAAATTCCTCTAGACTATTCGCTCTTCCATTGTCGTCATGGGTGCCACTGGTACAGTATAAATCTCTATAGACCTCCTCAGCCACTTCAACTATCTCATTCATATTAGTAATGATATTGCCGGCTTTGTTTCTTAACGTATACATCTGATTCTTACATATTCCTAGTTTCTTCTTCACTGCTTTTAGGCTTCCTCCGTTCCTGAGAGCATGTTCAATTGTATCCATATTATGCTTCCTTATGTCACCTGTCTTACGCTTGTGGATTAACTTCAAAAGTTCTGCCAGTGCTATTCTAGCTATAGGGTTTGAGGCTTTCATACATTGGCGTTTCTGAATCAGATATTTCGTCTCTTGCGATAGCTTACTGGTATCCTGTCTAACGAAGTTACCACCGACTTCTATTGCACATTCCTTAATGATACCCACAAGATTGTCGTTCATGTGTTCAACACTAAGGTCCTCTTCCTGAGTTAAAGCCGAATACCTGTTCTGTAGCTTGATCCGGAGTACCTCTATATTCGCCCTTACTGCTAACTGTTTGATCGGCTTCTTATGTACCAGTTTCTTCCATTCCCTCCTCAAGTGTAGGCTAATTCACGTTCTTACCATCTTATGGTCACTGCATCGCACCTTGTCGAGCACGTCCACATCTTGTATGATGCCAGGGTTAGCGCAGAGTGTGAAGTCTATTTCATTTCTAGTCTCGCCATTCGAGCTCCTCCTCGTCCACTTTGGGCTATCCCGCTTGCAGAAGAAGGGATTCATGATCCGCATATGCGCGCTGGACCTTTTTTTTTTTGTCGCCAGGTAGTGCATATGTACACTATGTAATATTAGATCGTCTTTAGGGCAAACAAAATAAGCCGGTTCCAAGTGAGTGCGTTGCCCTGCCCTTCTTGCTGGGCCACACATTTGTCCTGTTTGAGATTACGCATATCAATGCATCAATTGGCTTAAATGCAAATCATCGTCATCGTGATGAATAAGAAGAAGCACCAACTGGTTATAAGCACGAACACATCGCCGCGAGTGAAACAGCTTTGAAATAATTTCTGAGAAGTGCAGAAAAGTTTTTTTTACTTGCCAAGCACTGAAATTAAGGTCTCGGACAGAGTTAGTAATATTGTTGAGCTGGTTTGTATTAAAGTCCGAAATATATTGCGTTTTTCCGCTGTGTCGGTTACTGCACTCACCTGCGTCTTGTCCCACCTTTCTTTGTCGAACGTACGTGTTTCAAACAAAAGATGCTATGCAGCCTAGTCAGATCAGCTACATTGTGGCTGTTGCACGCCCGCGTTTTGTCCCCCTACACAAATCGCCTAGAGAAATGTCAAATAGTTCAAGCCATGGTGCTTTAGAGACGGTCCTGTCGCTTTTGAAAGGCTGACATTTGCCGGATTCTGCTCTCGCAGTGAAAAAAACAGCTGAATGGCTCACTCACCCCAGCACGTGCTGTTGCATTCCTCGAGGGTGTGGAAGTTGTTACCGTTGCCCTGGCATCCTCCGTAGACAAACGGCTCGCAAGTCTTGGTGACGTTGTTGAAGAAAAAACGAGGAAAATAGCCGGCGCAGATGCCGGGTTGCTTGGGCTCATTGCACACCGGGTTTAGTCGCACTGCGAGAGTCAAGTGCATGACTGACCGTACGGCAGAAATGCGAATCGCTGCGCAGATATCTGTCAGCGTCGACTCTATACCGGAGTGCGTGCTCCGAAGAACGCGCATTCCCACAGAAGGTTCAAAAAGAATTGCGGCAGATTAGTAAGCGCAAGTAATCAGAAACAAATTGCGTCGAACATGCATCGTGTTACGAGCACTTGTCATCGGCATAGTTCACTGAATATTGCCAATTTCTCGCTACGATGCCGAAAATATCGAAGTTGGTGATCTATACTAAGGCCCTAATGCGTTTTGCGTGTTTTCGTTGTATGCGAAAGCGTCATTCAAATGCGCTCCCGGACCCTCCACCAAAAAGATAGTCATTAAAAGCTGTTAGTGTCTCGTAGTATCTGCTTTTTCTGCCACAGTGCGTATGCATTCGCTTTAGCGCACTCTTTGCTGTTACATTGAACTTGAAGGGCACCAGAGAATCGACATAATAAAGCTGAACTGCAATATTATATATCAGTAACCCTACTAAGCTTTTCTTTGGCGGAAATGCTGAGAGTTAGCATTGCACTGGCTGAATTATACACCAGAATTGTTTATTCATTTTTCGCAGACCCGAACACCAAATACAAAATGGTGAAGCTAGTTTACAAATCCTATTGAAATCTTTTTCAGATGTGGAAAACTGCACCAATATTGTGGGGACAATGATAGGCCGAGTTATAGCTTTGACAATTATATAATTGTTACTTGGTATTTAGTACACCTAGACTTGAGTAGGGTAACATCGTTGCAGTGCGATAAGGCGCAATGCAAATCCTTTAATCAGAATTTGCGCAAGACTTGTGATTAGCAAGGTAATGAACGAGCAAATAAGCAAGAGCCGAAACAGAAATATCTTAATATCATGGATGAGACCGTGTACCGAACCAAAAAGTCTTATATACACGGTGTTCAAAATTAAGCTTTATAGTTTTTTTTTAAACTTAGGCAAACACGCCATGGTTGCTTAGTGGCTATGGCGTTGGGCTGCTAAGCACGAGGTCGCGGGATCGAATCCCGGCCAGGGCGGCCACATTTCCCTAGGGGCGAAAACACCCATGTACTTAGATTTAGGTGCACGTCGAAGAACCTCAAGTGGTCTAAATTTGAAGAAGCCCCACAACGGCGTGCCTCGTAATCAGAAAGTGGTTTTGGCACGTAAAACCTCTTAATTAATTTTTTTTTCAATTAGAGGCAGTCATCTTTCTGCACAGTTTCACTTGAAAGAATTCTCCTAGCGTGTCGGTGCTGCGAGATATCCGACTCCAAATTTCAATTATCGTTCGCATGAATTCGCATGCAAGAAAGCGAGGATCGGCGCAAAGCTCCTCCCTGATGTGACGCGGCTTTTGCGTGTGGCGTTTAGTCAGACTACAGGGCGGAGGCACAAGCAACGATGGTGACTGTTCTCCTTTCCCTTTCGGCTGGCGATATCAAGATATGACAACGCGGGGTGCCTTGCTATTGTTGCTCTTGATTTCAATAAATCTTGCAGTAGTTGGAAATCAGCAGTCACTGCATTTGCGTAGCCCAGGCAACGGCCATGCCCTCTCGTCTAGTCACCATTGCGCACGCGTACTGTCCTCCGGCTTCTCCGCTCGCGCAATTATGTCGGCATGGCAGCTGCCGCCATCATTACAGGCTCCGCGGTCGCGTGTTACGACAGCGTTTCCGGGTTCTTCCATTGCTTTTTTTTTTTATTTCGCCAGCGGAGAAGAAAACATCCGCACGCAACATCCACGACACATCAGGGAGGACCCGTGCGCCGATCCTAACTCTCTTACATGCGTAATCATGCGAACAATTAAAATTTGGAGTGCGACATCTCGGAGCACAGACACGCTAGAAGAATTCTTCCAACTGATACCGCGTACAAAGGCTACCGCCGCTAACTTTTCAATACAAACATACCCACTTGCTGCAGTGAACAAAAAGTGAATTAGTCAATTTTAGTTTACTGGGCTGCTAACAGCGATAACTATCTTCTCACATTGTGTCACCTTGGCCACACAACTTATTTGCACAGGTGATCCTGGCATGCCTGCCAATGCCTAATATATATATATATATATATATATATATATATATATATATATATATTGACACGTGTACTATTGACACGTAATCTATTGGCAGGTGTACTTATATTTATTGGGCGACCACGTTTCGCCGCCTAACAAATATAAGTACACGTGTCAATATATAGGTATTGAGCTGCTTCAGTGCCGTTTGCCTATCAACTTTCGGGAGTATTCATTTGTTACTCCAGAACTAACCCTGGGAGTGTTAGCCAGCGCCACAGCTTACAAACCGTCGCGGCGGATGTGGAACATCATTCCTGCCGCAGGCGTCACGAGTTCGTGCTTTTTTGGGTGACGGCAACAGGTTAATAAACCCACACATGCTACCTGGAGGGATCAATGTTGCCTGATTCGATCCTCTGCGTCTTATTCAGATTATTCAACATACGTACCGAGGCTCCTCGACAGGACAGGGTTGGAACGGATGTAGTCCGCCAAGGCAACTGCAACAATGTAACGTCAAAAGTGTTCCGTAGCTCTCCCGTAAATGTCAGCAACCGGGATAGCGCAGAAAGTACAAAGGTAAGTTGTATGTATACAAGGGCGATATTCATGAGTGATCACTTCTCAGTGATGCAGCACCTTAGAGAAATTTTGCGTGCGTCTACATCGGACACGTCGAAGAAGACGAACGAAATCTTTTGTGGCATAGCGTCAGAAGCGCTGACGGCTGCAAAGGCATGCTGCGTTGGTCGCGAGTGAGAACGTGACGCGGCGGCCACGCCACAGTCCACGGTGTAAGATGCGGCGACAAACTACACCCATGCACTACGCACCCACGGCGGAGTTGGAGATTCACTCACCAGAACTCCCCCCGCCCTCCACCCCACCCCACCGCCCTTCCCCGCCGTTGCCCTAACGCGCTCTTGGTCATGTTACCTCTTGGCCGAACTAAACTGAAAGGAAACGGCTAGGTGGGACCGCGCGGCAGAACATACGCGATACTTCTGGCGCTATGGATGCGAGGTAGATTCCGTCGTCCTTGATGCTGACTAAAAATGGGGGGGGGGGGGGGGGGGGTCGCAGTAATTCTCAGTCTGCGAGGCTCCTGACAATAGACAGCAACACTATTCGATTTCATATTTGCGAAACATTGCTATGAAACCCGATTTTGGTTGCTTTAGCGAAAACAAGCTATGTACTGGTGAAGAAAATAATGGCCAAAATCCCCTTGTTTTGAATACCGCGCGAGAATCGCATGCCGCTAGTCAAGGAGGCGTTGTAGAGCTCAAAGAATTCTTTTTTTCTTATTTGCGCATTTAACAAGAATAATCTATTCTACAGCTTTTTGAGATTAACTGGTACTTCCGCTAGATTGAAATTCAGTGCTTCTCTTCTCATAAGCAATTAACTAGATTCGAGGACAGTTTTTGAATATTGGCCGGTCCTATTGGCTTAGCATGTGTGGCGTTGCACTGCTAATAACGAGGTCGCAGGGTCGAATCCCGGCCACGGCGCCCGAATTTTGAAATGGCCGAAATGCAAAAACCCCGCGCATTGCTTGCGCCTCAAAGAAACCCAGCCGGTCAAAAGTGCGCCGGAGTCGCTAGTACGGCGTGCGCATTTCTTGAGGTGCCGCTCTGAGGCCCACGTTTCTGCGGTGAGCGTCGGCGTAACAGGGTGAACGAGCACCGCGAAGGATGAAAGAGCGAACCCGGAGGGCAGCGGGGCACGAAAGACGTGAGGAGGAAAGCGGAGGAGGAGGAGGGTGCAGCGGAACCACGAGGCCGGTACGGAGAAAGCGTAAAAAGAAAAGCCTAGTGCGGCGACGATGGCTACGAGATGGCGTCAGCGTCGTCTGGCAGGTCTGTCTGCGGCGGCTGCTCTGAATGGCGCCCCCACGTCAAGCGCACGCTGCCTCTCGTGATCTCCACGTTAGCGAGGCAGCCGCGCCCGACTTCCCTCCGTTTGCAGCATTCAGCACTACATCGCGAAATGATAAATCCGCGAATGATGTATAGCCTATATGTAGCAAAAGGGAAACACGTACAGATCTGCGCTCAAATTTTCATTCAGGTAGTGTCGGTGAATTTTTTTCACTGCAAGAGTGTCATTTACTAACACAGCCTGACATAATAATCTCATTTATTGCCGCCTTAGCAGAAACGTCGTTAAAGTCCAGGAATGCTCAAGTAAAACAACACAAAAATTACGTGAGCTCAAAAAAGGGAGAACTCATTCGGTGTCTTTCACATTGGGCTTCTGCGAGAGACCAGGCGTTTCTTTGGAACGTCAGTTATCAATGAAGAGTCCGTCCACGAAAGTCGCGGAGCTTGCATTATCTGCGCTATGTGATTTCTCTGCAGTTTAAACGACTGCGTGGTGATTTTAAAACGTTACTTGCATGAAAACTGCTTCCAAACGAAATTTTTGAGCGAGAAGCCGGCCGAAATTAAGCCCAGCAGGCAAGGGCTATAATTTTAAACAGCGTTTGTTTTCACCTTGAAGCTGTTATATGATCTTACACTTACCGAGTTTAGTGATGAGCCAGGACCCCGTGAGCTCCTCTATGTAAGAACCGTCTGAAATAAAAAAAAGTGGCAAAGTTATTCTTACCTGATACTATAAAAAATCACGCGCTAATATTATGATATCAAGCAGAGTAGATGTTCTTTCGTTTCGATTAGAGTAGTGAATGAAGAAAAGATATGTATTAATATGGAATATTAGGGGTGGGTCAAGAGCTTCAAATTTTCGTGCAGGTGCTGCATATATTTACAGACAGTTCCCAAAATGCTTCCGATATCGCCCTGGGGAAGTGTGCGATAAATCTGGCAAGTAAAAAGGCCGATAGGAAGTTGCAATAGCCTGCAAACATTACAGCCCCTTAAGTTGGCGCCAGTATTGCTACGCAATCACAACATTGTTTGAATAATAAATTTTACTCTAAGACAACCACGCACTTGAAATGAACGCTTCAGGCGCGTTTCTTATATTGGAAGACATCACTAGACACTTGGACTAAGCTACGTTCCAAAAGGCTCATTTTTGAGGGGCGTAGTTATGTACCAAAAAAACGCGCAACCGGAAGTTTTCTGCAATCATAAACACACTACCGCCAAAACAAGGCTAATGCGGACATGACAGTGAAAGAAATAATTTCTTTGATTTTCGGCTTGCACAGATATACAGACGGAGGGAGGCGTCAAGTACTTTGGAATGGTAGACACAACAAAGGTGTGCCACGAAATCATTATGCAACATATACCGACGTTATCTCCGAAGGACAGAACAAGCAATCATGGCAAACAATTGAAAAAGCATTGATGAAAAGTGGAAACATCCACTCTGCTGTATGGTGCGCAACATAAAAAAAAGAAAAAGATACGAAAGAATTACAGAAACAATAATCGCCTCATTATTTGTACGTATCTAATACGCAGTTCTGAACAAGTAAATGTAAGTGTATGCTTGGAATCAGCCTTTACAAGTAACGATATCAGTCTGGATGTAATATCAGAGTGGCAACACTAATCAACTACGAAATAAGGCTGGCACCACAAGCTCTGCGCCAGAACATGACGCAGTGCGTGCGTTTGCTGAATACGCGAGGTCGGCGCAACAGTTCCACGGGCACTGGACATGCTTCTTCTGGGTCAATGCTAGCGAGGGGATAATAGAGGATGCCAGGCACTGCGGCTTCTTTCTACGCAAAAACTACACTGCGTCGCTGCAGTTTGTGTTGTAGCTCGAGAGTGTTGCACAAGGACAATGCACAAGGCATATGCGACATATTGCAAGTATGCTTTTCAGCACCATAATGTTGCACTTCGTAGAACGAGCAACCTCCAGCTCAAGGCTCCACTGAGCTGCATGCAAACAGTTAGGCATGCAAACAGCGAGGACCAGGGAAGTATGAATTGTAATCGTTGACACCCTATGGAATAGGAATCGATTAGTGCGAGAAATGAATCGACTTGATTGTCGGGTACTTTTCGAATAGTTTTCCAATACTTTACAGCGATTTTCGCCATCATCAAAAACCACTTCATATTTAATAACCTCAGCAAGTTTCTGTCATTAAAGACTCATTTAAAGCATCAATTGGCAATTAAGAACAAACACGTAGCTTGATCACGTGCGCACGACTGCTAGGAGAGTGCGATTGATAGTAGTGTAGCCGGTAAAGTCTGGCCCTCTGAATTACGTGGCCTGCTCCGCTACGTATATACTCATGTTTTATTCCTATGGCGTGCCCTGCGGGGACAACACCGTACTTTTGTTCCAATGCTGTGTTTGATCGAGCACAGTTGCCACTTAAAAAATATTCGGAAAATATTCGTATTATCGAATGCTTACTATTTGGATCGAAGACCGAGTCGAATAGCAGAATATCGATTTCTAATTCGAAAGTTTCGAACATTCACACAAGCTTGGCGAGGACGTAGGGAGGAAGAGGCGGCGGCATTAATAGCGGCAGCGTCCTCGCGCACCCCTGCTTTATTTTTTTCTTTTAAGTCAATGTGTGCGATCCTGCCTGGTAAAACTAAATGCTGGGGAAGTTGCACAATTTCGTCTTTACGTTTCCCAGGATTCTGCCTCTATACTGAACTCAATTACGAAAGCGAGCATCCAGCTTATCGTCCTTCTCCACTTGCTCCAATTCTTCATTCATTGCAAATGAGCAACAACTATCATAAGCAAGATTCAAATATTTTTATTCGGCTCAGAGTGGTCCCTCAGGTAATTATTATCACGTGTCAATTCGCCTGAATGACTATACCCTATGCGTTTTTTTTTTTTTGGCCAGTAAGAGAGAGTCAAGAGTCTCCACCATAAAGCTTTTAACCATACGAGTAGTACATGCCTCCTTTTTGATGATTGGCATTTTTGTTTTTCGATGTACTTACTGATGCATACGCTCTGGCATTTCTCGAGCGTCTTGAAGTTGTTGGGGTTGCCCCTGCATCCTCCGTAGATGAACTGATCACAGGAGTTTGTCGTGGTGTTGTAGTAGTAGCGGGGGAAGTAGCCGAGGCATGGTCCAGTTTTCTTCGGCAGGTAGCACGTGAAGCTCGTGGGCGCTGAGAGCATAGCGGAAATAAAAAAGAGCATTGAGAAAACGAATGGACGAACCGGGAAGATGGGGATAGATATCACGCAGACAGGACACTGTGTTCTCGTTCGATAACATGAACACGAAAAGACCTGGAAAGATGCGCCGATCTCCAATCTTCCCAGACACTCTCGTGTCTTATTAAAGGCATTATTTAAAAGCATCAGCATCAGCGTTCAGATTCTGTGACAGCTGTAACTTGTCTTTGTGATCTTGGGTTTAGCGGTCCCGCACTGGTTTTTCTGTTTATTTAGCTGTTGTTTTTCATAGAATATTTGTCCCCTTCCCCTTTCAATAAAGCTCCCGCTGCAAATGAGTACTTGTCTCGCATTTCTCTTTATGTGTCCTCGTTTACTGCGCGCTGCTATCGCGGTCTTGCCGTAGATTGCGTAACCCACCGTGGTGGCTTATCAGCTATGGCGTTGCGCTGCCAAGCACGAGGTCGCGGGATCGAATCCCGGTCATAGCGGCCGCATTTTGATGGGGGCGAAATGCAAAATGGACTGTGCGCCGTTAATTGGGGCGCACGTTAAAGATCCCCTGGTGGTGAAATTAAATCTGGAGTCCCCAACTATGGCGTGCCTTATGATCAAATCGTGGTTTCCGCACGTGAAACTCCAGAATTTATCTGATTAATTACCGGTAATTACGTGCTTAGTTTCGCACTTCATCATGTGGTAAGCACTGCGCTGGTGGGTTGTACTCTGAGTTTATCTCTGTCACGAGAATACGTGTGCCACAGAGCAGCCGAATGCCGCAGTTTTGTTACTTTTTGTAACATTTGTGGATTCTATGTCTAGAAGGACATATGTGCCCACTGTTTGAAGACGGTTGGCGTTTGTGAAAAACGACAAAGAAATCAACCCCGTTTAATTATAATGTTCTTGTTACTTTTTGCGTATTTTGTTCCGTTTGTCATATTGAAGACACTCCAATACAGCAGGCCACTTTGACGACAACAAATAATAATTCTTTTCCCGTAGCCTAGCGTACCGCTGTCGTTTTTTTTTAAACGCCGACTTTGGGTGCACGCAGCATTAGCGTCTCCATCTGCCGCACGCATGGCTGATAATCTCGTAATTGCGCTTTTCTGATATTTTTGATACAGAGTATAGGCTGAAAACAAAATTATACACATATTTTCAATAAGCAATAACTTCAATCAAGCCGTACTAGCAGTTCGTTTCAACTATTACGAATATCTTTCAGTGCACACCACGCGGTTAAAGTGGCGTCCTGGTCACTCTTCGCGTTCGGCGTCAACGGGGCACAGCCACAGCCTCTATTCAGCTCAGCTCTAACTCTTTTTAGCAATAACCAAGACTGAGAGGCTGTTGCTTCTAAGCCATTGTGCAATGGTCTTGCGACAGCTCGCGAAGGTAATGAGTGCTCACTGTAAACCGTCATGCCGCACGAACTGGTGAACGACTTCTGGCGGACGCTGCCTCGCCCTGGAGAAAGCAGGATTGTCAGGGATAACCTCATAGTTGAGGTGGCTGAGGCGTCGTACAATCTTGTACGGACCAAAATACCTCCTGAGTAGCTTTTCTGAAAGCCTTCGCCGACGGATGGGACTCCAAACCCGCACTTTCTCGCCTGGCTGATATGTGATGTATCGGTGCCGTAGATTGTAACGTAGAGCGTCGTACTCCTGTTGTCGGGTGATTGTGACGCGGGCGAATTGTCTCGCTCCTTTAGCCCGTTGAGCGAAAGCTTCAGCGTCGGTGCCTGTATCACCGCAGTCATGTGGAAACATCGCATCGAGCATCGTCGTCCCTTCACGGCCCTGCAGAAGGCTAAATGGTGTCTTTCGCGTCGTTTCCTGTTGTATAGTGTTATAAGCGAACGTGATGTACGGTAGAATGCCATCCCAACTTTTGTGTTCCGCGTATACGTGCATACTCAGCATGACCGCGATACGTCTTGTTCAGGCGTTCTGTTAGGCCGTTCGTTTGCGGGTGACAGGCTGCGGTCTTTCCGTGAGCCGTGTCACTGAGGCTAAGCAGTGTCTTTAGGAGTGTAGCCGTAAAGCAGTCTCTCTGTCCGTTATTATCACCGCTGGTGCACCGTGTCTCACAACCACGTTTTCAAGGAAGAATCGTGCTGCTTCGACTGCGGTGCCGCTTGGAAGGGCCTTGGTTTCTGCATAGCGTGTCATGTAATCGGTCGCAACTATTACCGACTTATTGCCAGTATTGGAAGTCTTGAGCAATCCGAGAAGGTCCGTCCCGATTTGGGCAAATGGGGTCTTGACCACTTCGACTGGTTGTAGTAGCCCAGCTGGTTTCACATGTGGTGGTTTTCGTCGTTCACAGTCGAGGCACGCGCGCACGTAATGTTCTACAAACGCGGCAACCCTTGGCCAGTAATGTTTCTCTTTGACTCGGGCCAGTGTTCGCGTGTAGCCGAGGTGGCCGGATGTCGGCTCACTGTGGCGGGCTTGCGAGACCTCATGACGGATGGACATTGGGACGAGAAGTAGGCGGCTGCTTCCGCTTGCAGAGTTCTTGTAGACAACATCTTTACGAAATCAGAATGATGGCAAGCTTCTTGCAAATGCTTTGGGCGCGCTTGTATTACGGCCTTCTAAAAAATCAATTAGCTCAATCAGTTCGCTGTCTTCCCGCTGCTGACGAGCAATCGTGGCCGTGTCTAGAACACCTATAAAAGCCATGTCTTCGTCATCTTCTGTGACTGCCTGCTCAATCGGTGACCTTGAAAGGCAGTCCGCGTCGGAGTGCTGTCGTCCGGACTTGTACACCACTGTCATATCGAATTCTCGAAGCCTTAGGCTCCAACGCGCTAGTCGACCGGACGGATCTTTCAAGTTCGTCAGCCAGCAAAGTGAGTAATGATCGCTGACAACACTGAAGGAACGGCCATAGAGATACGGGCGAAACTTCATAACGGCCCATACCACCGCAAGACATTCCTTTTCTGTGACTGAGTAATTGCACTCAGCACGTGAGAGCGTACTGCTTACGTATGCAATGACGCTCTCGGCTGAGTCTTGCCACTGCACGAGCGCAGCGCCTAGACCTAAGTTGCTAGCGTCCGTATGAATCAAGGTATAAGCGTCCTCGTCAAATTGCGCCAGTACAGGAGGTGCTGGCAGGCGCTGTCGAAGATCATTACACGCTGCTTGTTCTTCTTCGCCCCCTACAAAGGCAACGTCTTCTTATGTAAGGCACGTTGACAGCGAAGCTGTTTGTGAAAAATAGGCAATAAATCTTCGATATACGCGCAAATACCTAGGAAACGCCTCACTGCCTTCTTGCCTGTTGGCGCTGGCAAGTTCGTGACAGCCGTGATCTTGCCGGGGTCAGGGCGGACGCCTTGATGATTCACAACATGACCTAAAACTTGAGTTCCTCGAAACAAAAGCGACACTTTTCTGCTTTCAGTGTCAGGCCGGCGGACCGCATAGTTCGTAGAGCAGCCAGCAGCCGTCTCAGTCGTTCATAGAACGTTTCCGAAAAAAACTATGATGTCGAAATATACGAGGCATACTTCAGGCCTGACAGAACCGTATACATGAGTCGCTGAAAAGGTGCTGGAGCTGAGAATAAACATTCATTCATTCATTTAACCTTGAATTCGTAAAGCCGGTCAGGCTTTACGAATGCAGTCTTTTCTCTGTCTCTCTCGTCGTCCTCGATTTGCCAATAGCCGCTTTTTAGGTCCATCGCGAGAAGCAGCGGGCATGCCTCAGCCTGTCGAGAGAATCGTCGATAAGCGGTAATGGGTATGTGTCTTTCTTTGTCACCCATTTCAGCTCAGGGTAGTCGACACGAAAACGTAGACTGCCGTCTTTCTTTTTGACCATCACTACCGGTGATGCCCTCGGGCTTTTTGATGGTTGGATAACGTCGTCGGCGAGCATTTTCTTCGTGTGCTCTTGGTTAGCTTCACATTCTATAGAGGACAAGCGCGACTAAGAGAAGAAAGACGACGGGAGAAACTCATTTCCACACTACCGCGTCGAATGTGCACAATACTCTCTCGAGCTCCCTGGCCGTCGCCACATTAGCCTCTTGACAGCTAGGACTAGGGAAGCGCCAATGGTAATCTTCGACACCCTATCGCAAGGAATCGATTAGTGCGAGAAATGAATCAACTTGATTGTCGGATACTTTTCAAAGAGTTTTCTAATAATGAACAGCTATTTTCGCCATCATTAAAAAACAGTGTTCACATTTAATAACGTCAGCAAGTTTCTGTGATCAAATACTTATTGAAAGCATAAAATGGCAGTCAGGAATAAATATGTAGTTTGATCGCTTGCCCAGGACTGCTAAGAGAGTGCGATTGATCGTAGTTTAGCCGGCAATGTCTGGCTCTCTGAATGACCTGGCCTGCTCCGATACGTATATACTGATGTTTTGTTCCTATAGTATGCAGACCGGGATAACACCGTAGCTTTGTTAAAATGCTATGTTTGATCGAGCACAGTTGCGGCTTAAAAGATATTCGGAAAGCATTCTTATTCACGAATAGCGACTATTTGGATCTAAGACCGAGCTGAATAGCAGAATATAGATTCCTAATTCCAAAGTTTCGAATTATCGCACAAGCTTGGCAAGGACGTAGTGAGCAAGAGGGGGTGGCAAGAAGTGCGGCACTACCTTCTTGCACTCCGGCTTTATTTTTTATTCTAAGGCAACGTCTGCCATCCGGTGTGGCCAAAACTAAATGTTGGGGAAGTTGTATAGTTTTGTGTGTCTTCTATTGCAAAAGAAACAAGAAAAAGTGTTCAGTACCGCCTTTACGTTTCTAGTAATTCCGCCTCTACACTGAACTTAATTCTGAAAGCGATCATCCAGCTTAACTTCCTTCTCCATATGCTGGGATTCACTCATTGCAAATGAGTGACAACAATCATAAGCGAAATTCTAATACTTTTATTCGACCAAGAGGGTTCCGCAGGTAGTTATTATCCCGCGTCAGTGCCCCTGAATCAATATACGCTGTGCGTCTTTTTGGCCAGTCAGAGCGAGTCATGATTTTCAAGCACAAAGCTTTTACCCATACGAGTCGTACATTCTTGCTTTTTCATCATTGACATCTTTCTATTTCGATGTACTTACTGCTGCATGCACTCCGGCATTTCTCTAGCGTCGCGAAGTTGTTGGCGTTGCCCTGGCATCCTCCGTAGATGAACTGATTGCAGGAGTTTGTCGTGGCGTTGTAGTAGTAGCGGGGGAAGTAGCCGAAGCAAGGGCCCACTTTCATCGGCAGGTAGCACGTGTCGTTCTTGGGCGCTGAGAGCATAACGGAAATAAAAACAGCGTTGACAAAAAGAATGAATGAACTGGGCAAGATGGGGATAGATATCAGGCAGACAATACAATGTGTTCACGTTGAATAACGTGAACTCGAAAACACTTGGAAAGGTGCGCCGATGCCCAATCTTCCCACTCACTATCGTGACGGTTTGCGCGTTCCGTGTCTTTCTAGCACCAACATTATTAAAAGGCATCAGCATCAAGGTACGCGTGAAATTATTGATGCATCGTGAATTTTTTTTTAAGTATGAAGGCATAGGCGTTAGCCAGCTCGCTGTCGTTCTTATAGAGGAGGAGGTTACATTCGACGACTGCTGTAACTTGTCTTTGTAATCTTCGGTTTAGCGGTCTCGAGCTGGTGTGATACGGTGTTATTTAAAGCGAATGACTGTGTTATTACTGTGTTACTTCCAGCACTGGTGAGCTGTTACGTTACAGCGAAGGTGGAAAGGGCTACTTTCCCCACGATCGTGTCTGCGTCTCCAGTGCAGCACTGCGGCGTTTTGGTACGTAAAACAGCAGAATTCATTCGTTCATTACCGTTAATTACGTGCTTTGTTTCGCACTTCATCATGTGGTGAGCACTGTGCCGACGTGTTCTACTCTTAGTTTATCACTATCAGGAGAATTCGCGCGCCACAAAGCAGCCTAATGCCGCGAATTTTCAGTGTGCAATATTCGTGGATTGTTTCCGCAGAGGGGTATATGTGCCAAACGTTTGAAGAAGATTGCCGTTAGAAAAAAGAATGACAAAGAAGTGAACACCATTTTATGTACAATGTTGCTGGTACTTTCTACGCCTCTTGTTCCTTTTGTCTTATTGAAGACACTCCAATATAGCAGGCCATTTGGACGATCACGAAACTATCCGTGAAGAATATTTTTTCTGTAGCCTGGCATGCCGCTGTCGTCTTTTTTCCTTCAATGCTGACTTTGAGGGCACGCACCACTAGCGTCTCCATTTCACCCTAACATGCCTTATAATCTCGTAACTGCTCTGTATGAGAAGCTTAGATAGAGACTGAAAGATGCGCAAGTGGGCGGGCAAGGTAGGGTGAACAAGCAGGTTACGTCACTTGAAAGCACTTGAACTTATCGTATCCGTCAAAATATTTCTCTAAATGCTAGCGCGCTGTCTCCTTATACGAGGTACGTTAGAAACGAAAATAATGTTTTAATCTTGGACACAGTCTGTATAGCTAGCGTCTCATATTGTCCCAAGAAGTGCAGCCTTAAAAAGGATAACAAAGATGTTTCTAAAAACAGATGAATACCAATAAAGATAATACTGAGTCACGCGTCTTCGGCAAAGAAGGGTGATTTGGAGGAAACACTTAAAGTCTGCACTTCGGAATATTAACAATTTGTATAGAAAGAAATATAAGGAAAACATTGATAGGCTATCATCGAATCATCAAAGTCATCAATATCATCAAAATCAATATCTTCGAAATCATCAGTATCATCAAATTCTGACACTATAAAATTACAATATGATCTAGACAAGGTATTTAACTGGTGCGATACTTCTAAAATGCGACTTAGCAGCCGAAAGTCCAAACTAATGACGATTTCCCGCAATACTCCTTCGTCTAACCTATCCAAAACTCTGTACTCGAAGAAGTCACTTCCTATAAATACTTAGGCGTGCACATAACATCTACTTTTTCGTGGCAAGCACACATTAACCACATCACTAACAATGCTAACCGTACGCTCGGTTACCTCCGTCGAAATTTTTCTATGGCCCCCGCTAACTTAAAGCGGCTTCTGTACAAAACACTAATGAGAAAGCTTGAATATGCCTCTTCTCTCTGTGACCCTGGCCTAGATTACCTAACAAATTCAATAGAATATATACAAATTCGTAGCGCACGTTTTATCATTACTAACTATTCTCGGACCTCAAGCAAAACATCTATGAAGGCTACTTCAAACTTTCCTCTCTTTTCATGCCGAAGGAAGTAAGCACGCTTATCACTGCTGCACAAAATTTATTGCTACAATCCGAAATTAAAAAGTGAAGCTTTCTCCGAATCGGCATACATATCATCTCGTACTGACCGTCACCATAAATTGAGTGTTCCACATTGTCGTACGAACCTATTGTTTATTAATTTATTCCTAAAGCCACCAATGAATGGAATGATCTGTCGGCCTCAATTGTTAGCATAACCGTTACATCTGCTTTTATAACTACTATTGAAGAATACTTTTCTTATTATGCATTAAAATTTTTTTATTATTATTATAACCTGTCGTCTGTACATGTTCTCTATTTCGTTCCACTCCCTTCTGTAACGCCTTCGGGCCTTGACGTTACAATAAATAAATAAATAAATAAATAAATAAATAAATAAATAAATAAATAAATAAATAAATAAATAAATAAATAAAAGCTTGAATATAGTGTGGATAAAGCGATTATTTTCAGCCATTAGGAATTCCTATCTGTGTAGGACAGTAGAAGCACAATAACCCATTTTATTTGTAACACACAATTTTGGGTTCACCCTGGCTAAAAAATCTGCCGCAGACAGCTTGAGACCCGGGGCCTACACACAGCAACAGCTAGGCAGCCGATATCGCAAAAATTCGAACTTATGAGTCATTATGAGAAAGACATGAAACTACATGAAAAACAGCTACGGCGTACGTGATGCAAATCTTTCAATCCATAAACAAAGAAGAAAAAAACTAATGAAAGAGTCGATAATGAGGAACAATTTAAACGAGTATTTGGGTATTTAAACAGGCAAAGCAGAAAACTAAATTAAGTAACAGTCAAGGAACGCCACAGAAATTTTGTGCTTTGGATTTAATAATGATAAGCGGGTCATTAAAATTAATGTGAGTTTTTCAATTGTTATAAAATATATTTGTACCTGTTGCATCTAGGAGCATATGACGAGAGGTTTGTTGCGTATTGCTCATGAATGAATAGTAAAAACGAGTTGAAAGAGACGCTTAGCGCAAATAAATCAATCGTATAAAAAATAAAACTACTTCAAGTACCTTCGTTACAGCAAATACTGTCTTTTTTTTTTTTTTACTTCGATCAATATTTTTTTTGAAAATCACATAGAAAATATAGCGCGATATGACCGGTTCAGGTAGATTTGTTGAAGAAGCGGACATTAGTTGCGCGAAAAAAATGGCAAGATCCCGGTGGCTAAAGTGAAGTATTCGGTAATTAACCTTCTACTTATTCGGGTTAGGGCATATGTTTCAATTGCGAGATTAAAGCCGAGTCGTAGTGAAGTTATGCACACTTATAAAAAATTCTAAAACCAGCAAAGCTTTTGAGAGATTCTTCCGTAACATCTGCTTAAACATGCATTCCCATTGCAGTTGGGCTTATCTCTGACTCATTCACGCGTGTTTCTGGGAAACTGTCAGCTGAAACCCCAACATAGTTTTTTGCGGCACGCTCTAAAGCTGAATCCCTAGAAAACGCGACTTTCCTATTGCTCTTCTTCAGTTTCGCAAATTGAAATATCGACCCCAATGTACACATGTACAAGGAAAGTTATTTCATAAGTCGTTATAATTATCTGGCTAAACAGTTCGACTTCTCATGCCGGTAATTTCCGCCTCTGGCAATAATCCACCTGTAAATGCGGAGCACTACCTATTGTTGGAAACTTTTAAAAAAGTTGTTTGAACTAAGAAATAGAGATGGTATGCAAGACAAGTGGCGCATAAGTGCAACCTTGCGCTGCCAGTCGTCGCGCTGTTACTTCTTTCAAAAAAGTGCTTTCAAATCGATTCCCTTCACAATTTTCGCGCGACGTTAAAGCTGCGATCTCGACCGCCTATGTGAGAGATGCCTCCGCACGTGATCGACCACTGGCACTTGAACACATCATCGTCGTCGGTTGCCGTAGTGACGAAAGCAAGAAAACGCTTTGGCGATGGAGAAACGAGACTGAACTTACTCAATTTCATATTCAGTTCATTTTCAAGAATTCCTCCTGGGATTATGCGCATTAGAGCAAGACAGACGTAGCGGTAAGCGTATATTATTTTGATGCCGTTAGCCGGAAGGAACTGGTTCTTTCCCCACAGACAGAGAAATGAAGCACAGGAGAATAGTGCCGAGTTGCTTACGAAGCCACCTGCAGGCCTGTTTACGCACACAAGGAAATTCGAATAAGAGGTGTAAAACGATGGCTGACGCTGCAATTACGACCCTGCACTCTTACAACAAATTTCACATTGCCCAGTGTTACATTTGGATCTGAGTGCAGACACAAGTAAAACACCAGAACCAACATGGCTGGTAGTAGTACTGCGCAACGATAAAATAAGTAGCTTTATCAATATTGCCTGAATAAGTGTCGTATTATTGCCCTACTACGAGACCATCATAGGTGCTAGATTGCACAGAAAGCGAAGTCACGTGAATACTTGGTTGTGCCATGAAGTTAGTAGCGAATCAGAACGACTACGACAAGAAAAATGATAGGGCCACCATGGCCTTCTTAACTATTCTGCTCAAGTTACTATTTAGCTTTTCACTGGTTGCCCTGACGCATGAACTGATCACAAGGCTCAAGTAGTAATGACAACGGATACTTTTAGGCGATACGCCCTTTTCTTAACCGCCTATACGCGGCCTTCAGAAAATTGAGCAGTATGACGACGCGAACGTCTATTTGTTTGAGTTAGAAAATGTTCGCTTTTCACTTACGAGTGGGCAACTGCATGAACCTCTCGGAGACGTTCTGGTATCCGACCTCTGAAAAGCCACAGATAACGCAATATATGTCATGCTGTACAGGCGCCCTGTGACCAAGGGCGCTCTGGTAAATGGAAATGACACCAGAGTAAAAGAATATGAAACCAGCAGCGCTTCAAGAAAGGAAACATACCGTGAAATTATACTTGTTTGATTCATTCGGCTGTGTAGTGACTACAAGCTCAGGCAGAATTAAAGAATTGTCGCAACGATGTAGCTGCGTTTGCTTCATCGTAAATTTTCGCTTGAAATTAAAAGAGAAGTGATGAGTGGTAATGCGGCAATAGCAATGCTTGCTCATATGCTATTTGCACTTTTTTATTCTTGAAATTCGCTTTCCTTTGACGCTTTCGCACCAATACACACATCATGACTGAGAAACTGCGTTATACAAACACTTAAAAAAGTTGTAGTTTCTTTGCATCCTTGTCGAATTTATGGGTTAATAGCTATCAATAGCGTTTGAAGACAATAATTTAGCGGCGTACTCGTGCCTTTGATGCAAATGAAGGAGGATTCAGGGGAGACGCTGATGAGGACGTCGGATCATTGTCGTAAGATCTTTACGTAAGTGCTTTGCTTTGAGAGACACCTTCCTATAGCACACATTATCGCAAAATAATGATGTCAGTTCGTAGCACGTTAAGTGCTCGTCTAACTTAGTAGTGTTGTCTTGAGGAGTCGCACATTTTTTTCGTAATGTCCTCTTGTCGTTTCACACAAGTACGACAGCCTTCGGGCCCAATTATGTTATGAGACGCCCGCTTAGATTTAAGGTTACCGTTTCTCTACTCCCTATCTATTCCAACGAAAAATCTACAAGGAAGCTGCCAAAGCCAACAGCTTTCTTTGGTTCTTTCTCTGGTTTTCGTGGTGGGCGGCCGCACTTTCAGCGCCGTAAGAAGAAGGAGAGCGCTGTCACGGAGGTGCAGCGCCCATCGGGATTCGAAAGTATCGCGGCTCTCCTCACACGTAATAGTTCTTTATTAGTGGTCATATAAAACCAACAGTCAATGAAGGCAAAAAATTCATCGGGGAAATTACCTGTGGTTGAAATTAAACTGTAGAAAATAATAAAGAAATTGGAAATGTAAGTGGACGAGAAGATAACTTATCGCCGGTGGCGACCTAGCCCACATTATGCGTGCATTGCATTACAAATTTTACTACGGCGACGGCTATCAATCCGTCTGCTAACTTAGGTATTTATGTTTTACCAGATCTAGCCCTGGGAGTGTTGGCCATCGCCCCTGAGAGCCATGGCGAGTGGATGGGGAAAATCCTTTTTTGTCCCGATAGCGTCACCTAGTACCCGCCGTGGTTGCTCAATGGCTATGGTGTCTCGCTCAGTGCTAAGCACGAAGTCGCGGCATCGAATTGCGGTCATGACAAGCCCATTTCAATGCTGGCGAAATGCGTAAACACCCGTTTTTCTTATGTTTAGTTGCACGTTAAACTGAAGTGGTCCTAATTTCTGGAGTCCCCCACTACGCCTTGCCTCATAATCAGATCGTACATTTGGCACCTAACACGCCACAATTTTTCTTTGGTGTCAGTTAGCGCGCGAAGTCGGTGTGTGGCACGTGTCGACTGAACTGTTGGTTTTGTACACTCTGCTTGCATTGTGTATGCCGCACAAAGTTTGTAGTGGCACATTTCTTTGCAATTGTTACACGTATTTTGTCTGTTCCTGGTGGGTTTTGCGTTGTTGCTGCAGTGTTCTATTGGAGAATGCACGCTGCTGGTTAATTATTAACTTTTTAGGCTAAAATGACAAATTTGTGCATAACAATTTTGTAAACGGCATGTCTTGTATGCAGGTAGCATTTTATGTAATGAAGTTTGAGATCATGAAATCTTGAAATTTATGCGTATCAACTTTCTGATTATCACTTTGTTTCCCGGTCTAAAACGTTTTCGCGCTAATATCCTTCCTGAATATTTTTTTCGCCTGCTGTATATGATTTAGTTTGCTTTGGTATGTTTGTGATCCCATTACGTGTAGCACATATTCTTAACGTGTATCCATGACAGACGGGAGGTCCCCCAGACAGTATGTCTTTCTGGACTTCGTAACCCTTTCTAAGTATGTATACTAGCATTTCTTTTTGTACGCTCAGTAACGAATCAATGAGTTTGAACATAAAGAAAAACGGCAGATGGCACGCTTGCGTGTCTGCTTGCACTCACATTGTCTATACAGCGTGTAGTTTAACGGCATATGTTCCATTTGTAAAAAAAAAAAAAACACGATAAAGCAGCAGGAGAGATGTTAGAAGCATTCGCCATTGAATAAAAAAATGAAGATGATGAACTTTAACTCGTTTTTTGAATTTGTCACATTTATTTGAGACGTGAGTTGCGAAGACAGAGCGTAGGCAAAATTGCGCCTCGGCACCGTATTGGTTCGTGCTCCCTCCTAAAACTGCTAGCTGCGATAAAGCACAAAATCTCGGGCTTCACTGACTAACAATGTGTTTCCTTTATAGCAGCTTTTGGTCATTAGACAATACTATGGTCACAGGTTGAAAGCGAAAAGTGGAAAACTGGAAGAGACGTCATAAAATATATTTGTGCAGCGATATTAAGATCAACTACAGGAAGCGATATTTTGGATTTTCATACGTCTCTGTGCGACAACCATTGCAGAAATGTCGAATACTGTCCTGCTTTTTCTTCGTTAATGAAACAATGTTTATTAAGTGTAGAAGAGGCAAGTTGTAATGATGATCCTACACCTACGACCCTACAGCGTCCGGCTGTCATGTATCGAACCCTGCACCTGCTCCGGCTCCGTGATGATGTTATCTACCGTCGCAATGCTAACTACGACTGTCCCGAAATTCTGTTTGCGCTGCCTGCGACCACTCTTACCCACCAGCTTCACGATCACCCAAACGCTAGATACGTCGGAGCATCCCCTTATTTCCGCCAAATTGTGGCACGCATGAGTCGAGCGAAAATAAGGGAAAATATTTTCACAACATGGAGGGTGAATGCGAAGCCAAGACTGCGCGTCTACAGCAACTACAACGCCTTTCCGACCATCGCCCTTGACGCCTCGCCTAGCGCCTGCTCAGATGTACGGGACGGGTCTGTAACAGTATTGTTGCTCGCACAATGTAGCTGTTGCCAAAAGGCTACACTAGTGAAACGGTCGCTTTGAGGACATCTCGCATTCGTACCAAAAGGGGGTTGCTAATAAGTATTAGACATTTCGACTGATGTGCGGCAACCTTGTGCACTTTCTCACACCAGGCATTTGGCAAATGTTTAATACGCAAGGTTTGAGAACAAAGAGAAGGCTAGCACGTCGCTCAGTTTATGATAGTTACTCTACATAGCAATTGTAAGAATGATGACACAAGCCGAATCACACTGATCACAGCAATAAGCAGCTGTGCCAGTTTACGTTAGGTGTCAAATAAAATGGTTATCATCTGCCATTTCTCACAAAATGCGCGGAATGAAGACCCGTGTTCTGAGAATTTGTTAATGTTTCTCCGAAATGTTTTTTTTTTTCATACCATTAGTACTATAAAATGACCGGTTCCATTCCCGATGGGGGCGTGGTTTGTACCCGTTAGTTACGCTAAACAGTCGCGATATACATTTCATTTGTATTTTACGAAAACTTCTTAACGCTTTGAAGATGAGACAAATAAATACCAGGGAGAACATTTTTATTTTCTATTTCTATTTTTTTAAATTTCTTCCCCCGTGCAAAACGCTTCAAGAATAAGCATAATCAATAAAAAGAAAAAAAAAATAACAAAAGACTAAGCATGAAGCAGGTTTGTGGGCTTCACTCAAGCCACCTAAGTCTTCGTTTTCAATTTGTATTGACAGGTCTCATCTTATGTGAACCATAGGTGTACAGTTCATTTGCTTTACTTGGCACGCACGACACCACTGCAGCTGGATATCATGCAAGGGCCTGTCTCGTCTGACCTTGTTTTCAAGAGACAGTGAGTCGCATGCCAAACTTCATCCTACTTGAGTGTTCCTACCCTAAACGAACAAATGACGGTTGCTGCCTGTCATACAGTGCCGTTCGAATACATTTAGCGAGAAACTTTCGGTTCAATGCGAAAACTCGGCAAGAAAAAAAAAATTCGGGCATGTTGCCTGTAGCGAACACTCCTCAATAGATACATTACTCTTAGAGGTGGGAATTATTCGCATGAGAATCCATAATACATATTTCAGGAATTAGCATAGAGCACCGCTTATCTAAAATAAAATTGGTGTTAGTTTGACAATTCAGTCTAAGGGCCCGTTTACTCTTGCGAATCGCAGAGGTCGTGCGACTGTTCTTGTCGCAAATGGTCGCACTGGTCGAAAAGCGATGGTCGCAGGCCAGTCGCACGCTGCTCTATTTTACATACTTGCGACTGCGAGCCGCAAAACGCTAAACCAATCAGCGATGCCCCGGAAGTAGCGCGCCCGACTTTGTGCATCCGGTTGTCATTGCCGGCGGCAAAAAAGAAACGTGCGCAAGTGGGCGAACGGCGTCCGTCCCGAGAGTTCTCGTCTCTCGCGAGTGAAACCGTCTATAAACAGTTTCATTGACGGGATAGCAGCAGCGAGAGAGCGGCCGTTAGAAAATTCTGGTCATAGGCCTTATTAGTCTGCTGCGCCGGAACACCAAACCTTTTTTTCAATTTCTTCCACTGGGCGGATAGTCTACCTTTAAATAAAAGACATGCGCATTACGCCTTAATATTAATGCCTAAAATTTCTCGTATAACTTACGGCAATCTTTAATGTTAACATTGTCGTTATGTATACAGGAAAAGTGCTGAAAATCTGCGGGCTCAGACTTTAAGACACTACTGCAACTCGACATAGCGGCCAATGCTTTTCTTGCTCGCTAGATTTAGCAGGCTATGTCAGTGAGCAAAACCGGAAGCCGTCCAAGGCCTATATATTTGCTACGCCATTCTGTATGTCGTAGGGTATGTGCGAGTTGTATTCCTACACTATTCTATCGCTATAGTTTCTCATTCCAGGTCTTACGTTCTTGACAAAATTATTCCTCAGAATTTTGAGAGCGGCAACACAGATACAAATGTCATGAAATATATGCCGCACACAGGGCATGCCTTTAATTTTAAGTCTTCTCTGCCTGCTAAATACTAAAAATGCAAAATAATATCGGCGCTAAAACCTGAAAGCAAAGTAATCTTACTGGCGCTACTCCTTGTGGGTACCGTAGCAGCTCCTGTGCGATGTCATTACAGGTCGTATGTGGCGTGGTAATGATTTTAAGGGTGCCAGAAATGTTTGCGCACCCACGTATGGTCCGTCCACATTAGATGGATGTGTGTATATTCAGAACTCGGTCCGAGAAGTTAATGCGCAACGTAAAACTTTTCTATCACAATCCGTGCTTCGACCTTCGGTCGACACAGCCGATATTTTTTTTTCTTGGGACGTTTTGATGGTACCGGTTGGCCACCTTCCCGCTATTTGCAGGTAACTGCGCCAACTCACAGGGTATTTTCCTGCTGTGACGGAATTTTCAGGGTAAAGGTGCCGCGTCATACAATTGTCTCAGCTGTGCTTCGTGTGTTAACTGCTAGAGAGTAAATCGAAGCCACCTGACAAACCACCTCACTACCGCCTAATTCATTACAGAGCCTAATCCCTGAGATCACAGCCTCCGACACTATGTACACCGTTTGGTTAGGAAGCCTTACTGATGTTTACGAAGGCTTGAACTAGCTGGTAATTGATGCTCTAACATGGTGCATCTTTCGTATGGCAAAATATCAAAATCGATTTCCACCACGTACAGCCTCTTTTCTGTTGTATACGTGTCTCGTTTGCTACTGTCCTATCAAAACAAGGCTGCTGCAAGTTGATGGTCTGATCACCTTTTCGTAAGTCATAACTGTTGCTGAAGAGTCATAGACCGAAGTCACGAAAATGGTGGTGTGAACGAAAAAGTGTTGAAGCAAACGTTGCATGGATGCCAACTTACTTGGTCCAGCATCGCAAGTCATTTCGCACTCTTGTTGGGTGTCGTATCTGTTGTCGTTTCCTTGGCAACCGCCATAGATGAACTGCTCGCACTTGCCCGACAGCACGTTGTACCACCACTTGGGGAAGTAGCCCTTGCAAGGTCCGGGGTCGGCCGAAGGCGCGCACTGCCTGTCGAAATCGCCGGCGGCTGCAAGATAGCCCTTTCAAGTCCCCTCTGTGATCTGTTTCGAACATTGTCGATTCAAATCAAGTTACTCCTTTCTTTCTTTTTTCTCTTGAACCAAATAATTTGACTTCGGCTCATAAATATGTAGCGAATTTGGTACTTTCGTTGACTGCTTCGAATGAACTCGCTTCGAGCACGAATGGTCTCTTTTGCGCTGACGCAACGACATGGATTCAGCAGGAAGCAAAGTGCACATCTCTTCGCTTGCACTAGCTGAAAAACGAATGAACCAGAAATCATCGCCGTGCACTTCGCCGCATCACACAGTCACCATATAATCCATTGGCGTGAAGCTTGAATAAACTTTTGGGCACTGTACAGGATAAAAACAGGGAGAGAGAGAGAGAGAGTGATAGAGCGAGAGCGAGGGGTAACAAACTTTAATGAGAGAAGTAGGGGGATTAAAAGTAGCTAGCAGCATAAGAAAAAGTAAAATAGATATTGACCAGAGGTTAACTTGTGGCTCACATATTACATCGGATACACCCCACAGCCTACAGGGACGAATGCCCATGGTGTGGGGCCACACCAACCCTATACCACATTACGTGGGAGTGCACACTACACAACATAGAACACCCAGACACGAACACAACGAGGGAGCAATGGGAGGCACTGCTGTCCAGCTCGGCCCTCGACGACCAGCTCAAGCTGATTAAGAGAGCTGAGAAGATGGCAAGAGCCAGCGGAGCCCTGGACTAAGGGCCCCGACCATTAGCGGTTTTTCTGATTATTCTTTTAATAAAGTTTATCTATCTATCTATCTTGTGGCTCCGTAAGTGGCTAGACAGGGCATCATCGCAGAAAGTGGTGTGCGAACCACTTGCATTAGCAAAATCCCAGCACTCGCTTGAGGATTCCCATGAGCACGCCAGATGAAGTAGTGCTACTTGCTGTTTTTTCTCTGCTCATAACTTGAGAGAATCGTGTCGAAGTTGGGGGAAGCGTGCGTCTATAGTCACTCACGACATGACGCCACGGGTCATTTGCGGAATACGTACAATCGGAATACGGCCGGACCTTCAGAAAAGTTTACACAAATCAATGGAATTTATTTTTACTATAATGCGCACCATGAGGCTCAACATTTGTCTCGTGTTCTGAAGAGTAGCATTGGCGACAACTGGCCCTCACTTGCACTTGGACCTCGCTGTGGTGCTAGAAGTACGCTTATTATAACAAAAATATTGACAGGTGGGCAAGTTGGAGTGAATTCGCTCTGGCGAACTGCGTGACCATCGACACAGTTAAGTTTTTATGTAGTTGTTAAAAGAAGTGACTCAAATCAAAATATAACTCTTCATGGTCTCTCGACGTCGTCAAAAGCTCGACTATTTCGATTTAATCAAGAAAAGAAGCGAGCAGAAGGTTCATGAAATCACCGAAAGACTCGACATGATCATGCACTAAAACTGATATTTGCTAAAACCAATGCATTCAAACACAGCTTTATTTGTTTCACACACAATTTCCGATGGGAACCATCTTCACAAATCTATTTTCGAGGCGACTAGTTTTGGGAGAAACTAGAACAGATGTTCTTGCCTTAGTCTTCTTTATTTGTGGCAATTCATTTTTTACAGGTATATTTACTATTTGTATACTCTATGTTGTGAACTTGTTTTTCTGAACCCACATTTCTTATGCTTCTTTGACATTCCAATCCTACTTGGGTCTGTCTGGTCTGCGGTATTGAAAAATAAGTACAGAAATGATATAATGGAACGCTTGTTTAGAAGCTGTTAGCAGTCATTACTCAGCAATAAAAGTAATAAACTAGCGGTGACTTCTAAGCGAATTCGTTCAGGAAGACGCGTGACACCTTAATAACAGTTTACCCAAAGCAACCGCCGTCCCCAAATTATGCTTCGCATAATGATCCGGTCCAGTAAAATTATATCTCTTCCAGGTTTGAGCCCTGGCAATCCTTTGTACCTTTACTAATAGTCTGAGAAGATTTAGCATAAATTGCACGCGCTGTGAATGTCGGTTTATGATATGTGCTTACGGAATGTCATTCCCAAAATTGTGAGGTATAGTTTCGTCAGGAATGTAAGACATGGTACGAGCAACTTTAGTGACTGAGTAGTGTAGCAACATAACCGACGGCATAAACGTATATCATGGATATATATATGCGCAGCCCCACAGCGACGCTGACGGTGAAAATTAGCTTGGAGCGCCCATATAACTGCTATTGGAGCACATGGCCAAGAGGATTTATAAAGATGGCAAACAACAAACCGGGGTAGAAAATGTCTACGATAAAACAAAAGGCAGTGCCTTGCTGTGTAAGGACCGAGATCACTCCTTGACGACAAAAAAATTCCCGATAAAACATTTCTAACGTAGTCAGCAATGTGTGTACTGCAGCAACAGTCCTGAGAGGACTCGGTACATTGTAATGGAATGCTAATATATTCACCCAATAAAAACCGGGGACATCGCTTGCCAGAAGCGCCTTTACTCAAAGTGGATGGAAAACGTAACGAGTCAGAGGTCGATATAAGCAAGAGACCTTCAGAGTTTTGGTCTAAGAAGGGAAGAGATTTATAGAGCCGTGGTTGTTACAGGCATATATATGTAACTGAAAAATATAGACATAGGGGTTTTGAGGAAGAGTTAGAAAATTCAGGAGAGATAACCAGAACGCTGAACTTCAATAAATGTAGTAAAATCTGATAAAGTAAATCAGGCTAGTTGAGCATTTATTGCCGTCCCGCTTCAAAGAAAATGTAAATAGAACTCATCATCATCAACAAAGCAGAGACACGATTCTGGCCTGTCGTTCGCTTCTTACCCCTCGCTTTATTAGCAATATTTCATTGTGGCGCTGGTTCATGGATAGGGCGGCGCAGCCAATAATCTTATGAAGCAAACAAGACAATGAAGTGGCCACGCGCGGGTTTCCTTGATAGGTGTTGTTTTCACCTGCAGTTCAGCGGTTGAAATTTCCCTATGAATTTCCCGGTGTTCTTGCCGAACGGTTATAGTTCCGCGTTGAAGCCACTTCTAGAGCTTATGGTAGTTCTAAGACCATGCTTTGACGGTCTTAGCACTCACCCAGAGCGGCGCCGAAGAGCACCAACAACACGAATGTCTTCATGCTACCTTCACAGATGTCTAGAGTGGCATGGCTTAAAGCCGGCAACCTCCGACCATATGCCATCTGGGAACTCGGTGGCGTGATAGAGCTGCACTGATAAAAATCTCCTCACTTGCGCACGATCGAAGGTAAAGTGCAGGTCTTGGCAGAGTTAGTTGCTATCAGCTGTTGCGGCCACAAGCTTACCCAGCAAAGGCGAGTATCTGCCTCTAGTAACTTTCCAGGACTCGGCTGCCTCCACTACTGCGACGTTTCCTTGTAGTCTATCGTCACCACCATCCGCCTTTCGAACTCTGCTGTGATAAAAAGTCTCCTCCCACAAATATGGAAATGCTAACAACCGGCGTCGTGACCATAAGTACGCGCTGTCTGTTCTAAAATTGAGGATTCTCATGAATCTAAGCGTCTTATCCTGAGATGTCTTTGGCTAAACTTACCATTCTGGCAGTGAAATGCTATTAGCATCGGTTTAAAGCAATAATGAACCACTTCACCGTAGTGCCCGCGAATGATTTGCAGAAACAAGCTTTGGATCTGAGTGTTCCTAAGTTAGTGAAGTAATCATGGTGCACTGCCAAGGGAGTTATCATGTCCGATCTCGCCTTTCATATTGAAAATGCGTACCCCATAGTTGCGCTGGGCCCTTCCCTGGCTTCGAATATTTTACACTGCCTAAACTTACTGCTGTGAAACACGGAAAATGGAGGCTAGTTGTATTCCATGTTCACATTCAGATTCAGTTTATTTCAACACCAGAGGAGACAATGCAACAGTCACAGAAGTGATGCTGTTGTTCCATTCCTTTAGCGCGCAACAAAAAATGACACGCAGAAGGCGCATTTATCTGTTCCTTGCCGATATCAATGAGTCACGGCTTGGAAAGAAGAAAAAAAAAACTGCTGGCGTTAGGTCTTTCATGTTGAGTCTAATGGGCGCATGCAGCAAGCGGTAGCACTTATCCAGTTGCGATTTTCTTATACCGCATGGAAGCGCTGTCGTTTGAAATCCATACTAGCTTGGCGCATCAAAGTTGACGAAGGGAAAATCGAATTGAATTCTGGGGTGTGGCGTGCCAAAACCACGATTTGATTATGATGTACGTCATAGGGGGGGGGACTCCGAATTAATTTTAATCACCTGGGAATCTTAAACGTTCCCCCAACGAACGGAACGCGGGCGTTTTTGCACTTCGCCTCTCATAGACATGCGGTCGCCGCAGCCCGGATTTGATCCTGCGACCCACTGGTCAGCAGCGCAGCACCATAGCCGCTTAGCCACCACGGCGGGAGAAGGGAAAACGGGGTCAAGGTCGGCGATCTGCTCTTATTTCATTTTGAACCTTGTGTTCATCACGCTCGGACCGCTTAGTGCCCCACGCCAATGAACCATTCAGAACTGGTTGTTCACGCGTTTTATTTTGGCACCGAAACACAACAAGCAAGCATTCGTCAATACAAAATAGTGCTTCTGCTTTGAATGGTTAACGCTTGTCGCCAGTAACGCCGGCCAAAAGGCCTTTCCTACATGCTATTATGGTGCCGAAAGCTGGGACATTGAAATTAACGTTGAAAACACTACAGTTAAAGCAGCCTATCTTTAATTAAAGAAACCCATGTGGGCAAAATGAATCCGGAACCACCAACTACGGCGTGCCTCATAATTAAATGGCGCTTTTGGCACGTAAGACATCAAAATATTTTATTATTTAGTCAATTTAGGGGTGCAGGACGAAACAGTTTTATAATGGCCGGCGTACTACAAACATTCTCACATTACTTTCGAGCAGAACAGTCACTCGTTTACTAAAAGTAATAAAATGAAGTTACGAGCGTTGTATTTATTTTGGTTAGTCAACAACAGCATCCAGAGATCACAGACAAGTCACAATTCATTCTTTCATGGCACCTTAGCGCTTTTCAACTGCGGTTAAGACAGCTGCGTTTGTCGCTGTCTTACCTTATGCGGGTTCATGTAGTCGAACTTTTTTGTAGAAAAATTATGAAACGTAATGCTAGATTTTGATGCTTCAACAGGAACCATGCGGTGCCTTGAGGGGCATTCACGTCGTCACTGCTGGTGCTACAACGGTTGTCGTGCGTTGCCGCTGGACGGGGCGCACGCCCAGGTTTACCGCGAGAATGTGAGGAGACACGGAGTGGGCTCGGCTGAAAGAAAACGGCGAAGCGAAGCCTACACACCGCCAACGCTGCGCTCGATCGCTTCAGTGGCGGAACGACGGCAGCGTTCTATCCTTCCACCGCTGGCGTGAACGTTGTATGCACGCAGACTATGAGCACACTACCGTTCCTTGTGAGCACAGATGGCTTGCGCTGGTGTGATCGCTCTGATAGATGTCATGATTCACCATGATGACGAGCGAGCATGGTGAGCAGCTGCATCGTTGGCATCTCTCATGGCTCGTACACTCATCCGCATGGCTGACCAGGCCGGGAGCCTCTCCTATCCTTCGCCTTCCTCTATGGAAGCAGGATACCCCTGCGGCAGTAAAGATTCTGCGCTGACTTTATGCTAGGCGCCATATTCGAGAAGCCTCACAGTGAGAAGCCGCGCCCGTGACACGACGTGCAATTTCTACGCGCACTGCTTTCTGAGCCGGATGGGCAGCAAAGGCCAAGCTAGCGTTATCTATTATTTCACTGGGCGCCGAATAAAGCCGAACTTTTCCCTTGGGCCCAGGCTGGTACGTCATGGAGGTAAGACGCTTGCAGCGCCAGTGACGGCTCTCCTCATTATGCCGGCGTTGCGGTACACCTGTTTGTGGCCGAGTAGCTGCTGCTATTTCTTCGGCCCAACAGGAGTTGCCTTGAACAGCGCGCCGGTCCCGATGTGTCACAACCGCCTGTAGCTGGAACGCCGTCCGAGGAGAGAGAGAGAGAGAGAGAAAATGATAAATGAAAGGTAGGGAGGTTAAACAGGACTGAGCCCGGTTGGCTACCCTACACTGGGGAAAGAGAAAGGGGGACGGAAAGATTTAAAAAAAAAAGAGAGAGAAAGTCCACTGGAGATATCAGTCGGTCACTCAGTCCGGATCACAGACGCTGACTCAATCCGGTCGCTTTCAAATATCGCAGCAGCGCTTTTGTGGCCTTTTGTAGCTGTGATATGCGAGGCCATGATCCCAAGATCTTGTTCAAGGTGAACGGCTTTCCATCTAGCTGATTGAGAGCTGTGCAGAGGTCTTGCCTTTCATTTTCATAAGATGGGCAGTAGCACGTGCTACTGCCCATCTACTACTGTAAGCACCTACTGTACAGTAGGTGTTCTATAGTTTCCTCGACACCGCAGGCATTGCACTCGGCGCTATCAGCCATTCCAATCAGAAATGCATAAGCATTTGTGAATGCGACGCCCAAACGTAAGCGGCACAGCATTGTTTCCTCATTTCGCGGAAGACCTGGTAGCAGCCGCAGTTGCATAGAGGGATCGAGGGAATGCAAGCGATGGTGAGTGAATTCAGGTGTGTGCCACTTCTCCAATGTCAAAGAGTGCGCTAGCTTGCCTAAGTGTTGGGCGGCGTCGGTCCGCGATAAAGGTATTGAAACAAGGGTTGCTCCCTCGTGAGCTTTTCTAGCAGCTTCGTCAGCGAGGTCGTTGCCGGAGATACCGCAATGACCAGGCAGCCACTGAAACACGACGTCGTGTCCTTTCGCGATCATGTGATGGTGCATTTCTCGTATCTCCGACACGAGTTGTTCACATGACCCGCGACGAAGAGATGCCAGAAGACATTGTAAGGCCGCCTTCGAATCGCAGAATATAGCCCACCGATTAGCCGGTTGGTTATTAATATAATCAACGGCACCTCGGAGGGCAACAAGCTCCGAACTAGTCGATGTTGTCAAGTGAGAAATCTTGTATTGGATGCTTAGTGAACGGGATGGTATAACCACTGCGCTGGTGGAGCTGGTCTGAGTGGAAGAGCCATCCATATATATATGTACTCGATCAAAGTAGAAAGTGTGCAAACAATCCAGAGCTGCTTGCTTCAAGGCCAAGGTAGGCAGGTCGGTCGTCTTTCTTATCTCTGGAATCGTAAGACGCACTTGAGGTTGTTTTAAGCACCACAAAGCTGAGGTTGAACGTGCAGAGGGTGTGAAACCCGATGGTAAGGAGGCACGATGGATGCTGACCTTGTTGGAGAAGGACGCCTGTGGCCGTCGTTCTGGCAGGCACGCAAGAGAGCTTGACTGCATCCGTGAAACATGACGATCATGGGCTCTAAGTGTTTGGGTGCTAATGTAAGTCGTGATCGAATGGTCTTGAGCCATTATAATGGTTCCAGCTGTCGAGGCGCTGCGCGGATGGCCTAGGCAAACACGTAGTGCCTGCGCCTGCACGCTCTGAAGTTCTCGAAGATTTGACTTGCATGTTTTAGCAAGCACGGGGGAGCTATAGCGTAGGAATCCGATGAACAGTGCTCGATATAACTGTAGCATGGAGCCCACTGACGATCCCCATGTTTTGCCGGCGATGAACTTGAAGACGTGAACAATAGATGTGAGCTTCTTCTTTAAGTGGGCAACATGAGGGCTCCAAGTGAGGTCCCGGTCTACAATGACGCCCAAAAACCGGTGATTTCTCTTGTAGGAGATAGGCTGACCATTGATGCATACTGGATAAGGAGTCATCGTTTTTCGCGTAAAAGCGACTAATGCACATTTTTCGGTTGAGATGGTAAGGCCTTGTGTGTGAAGGTAGTCAGATGCCTGTGTTGCTGCTTTCTGTAGCCGTGCGCGAACCTGCAGGCGAGTGACCGCTGATGTCCAGATGCAGGTGTCGTCGGCGTAGATTGAAACACTCACTGTTTCCGGTAGGGATTCGGCCAGCCCAAGAAGCGCGAGGTTGAAAAGAATAGGGCTTAGAACACCGCCTTGGGGAACGCCTCGGCATGTGTAGTGGTCGGTAGTCGGACCATCTTCCGTTCGTACGAACAAAGACCTTTGTGTCAAGTAGTTACTGACCCATCGATATACTCGTCCTCCTAGTTCAATTGTCAGAAGTGCGTCTAGAATGGTTTGATGGGAAACGTTGTCGTAAGCGCCTTTCACGTCAAGAAAGAGCGCTACTGATAATCGCTTCTGAGATTTTTGTTGTTCCACAGATGATACTAGATCGATGACACCGTCAATCGATGAACGACCGCGTCGAAATCCCGCCATAGAGTCAGGGTAAATTTTATGGTATTCAAGGTACCATTCGAGACGCATGAGGATCATACGTTCCATGAGCTTCACGACGCAGCTGGCAAGAGCTTTAGGCCGATAGGATGCCAGTTCGAGCGGTGACTTTCCTGCTTTTAGAAGCGGTACCAGGCGGCTGCGTTTCCATTCCTGTGGGACGACACCATCTTGCCATGAACTATTAAAAAGGCTGAGGAGTTCTCTTCGTGCTTCTCTGCCTAGGTGGCGCAAAGCAGTATATGTTATGCCATCGGGTCCTGGTGAAGACGAACACCTACATAGCGCCATAGCAGCTTCTAACTCTTCCATAGAGAATGGAGCGTCCATGCTTGCATCTCGTGGGCTGGGGATGTTGCCTAGAGCCATGACAGGGACTAAAACCGTGCCGCCTGCGACGTTCACACAAAATTCCTCTGCGACGTCTATCTCGCGGCGGTTTTGACAGAGAGCAAGGGCGTTGAATGGGTGTCGTTGCTGGGGACTTGAGCAAAGACCCCGTAAGGTACGCCACACAGAGGACAATGGCTCGCGGGGGTCTAGTGAGTCGCAAAAACATTTCCATTTTTGATCCGCTAGCTTATCCATTCGGCGTTTGATCTTCTTTTGCATGCGCCGAGCTTCTCTGAGGTCAAGAATTGACTTCGTGCGCCTGTACCTCCTTTCAGCTCGGCGACGTAGTGCACGAAGCCTTTCCAATTCAATGTCATTCTCTGTACGCTTTGATGGATGTGTGAAGCAGCGTGTACAATCTTGCATAGCGTCTGCAATTATGTCTTCTAATCTGCGTGCAATATGTGTCTTGCATGTGTCTTCTACGCTATTTTGAAAGACTGACCAGTCGATTTGGCGAGAGACTACCGGTAATGCGGCGTCTAGTCCATCGATTCTCCCATAGGTCGGAATATGATCACTTCCATGGGTTTCAATATCAGTGAACGACTGCACGCTCAAAGTCAGGCAACGTGACACCAAAGTCAAGTCAAGGCAGCTACTGTATGTAGTTCCTCGCAGAAATGCCGGGCTTCCGTCATTTAGAAGACACAGGTTGTGGCCTGATGCAAAGGATACGAGTGACCTGCCCCTCGAATTTATCCTGGAGCTTCCCCATATATGGTGGTGAGCGTTGAAGTCCCCTGTTATTATCCAAGGACCGGGAGTATCAGCCATAATATCTTCCAGTCTTTTTCTATCAAACTGACTTGTTGGGGAAAGGTAGACGCCAATAAGAGTAAAAGACAGCTTCTTCTTTTTCACAGTAACACAGACGTATTGGTTACCGTCGTGTAGCGCTACGTGTTGGGAAAAATACGTAAGGTCCTTGCGAATGTAAACCAGAACTTTACTACTACGGACACACGTGTTTGAAAGAAAAGATTCATATCCCGATAGTCTTATGGAGGCTGATAAGTTCGGTTCACAGATGACCAGTATAGGAAAATGGTTTGCAAATACGAACTGTCGGAAATCCGAAATACGAGACCTCAGGCCTCTCGCATTCCATTGGAATATGGAGGCACTTCTCACATCATCCCGGAACGATCTTTGTTGTTGTCGATGAGCCATGGTTCTGCTGTAAAAGTTCTCAAGCACTGGACTTCTGAAGGCTCGCCAGAACCGGACTGATGGCATCCAGCACTTGCGATGCACTTCGAGCTGTTGGTGTCTGTAGCTTGTCCAGTAGAACACGAATAGCACTCACCAGAGAGCTGATCATAACAACAATTTGTTGATCTTAGTCCGCCAATTCATCAGGAACAGACGAAGTGTCCCCTACTGTAGAAGTATCATTTCGCTCAGTAGGGGCATGTAGCTTCGGGAGTGCAGGCCACGCGTCAGCAGCCGTGCTGTTCGATGCACCCTTGTCCTTTGAGCTGACTGCCTTTGGCCTGGGCGGAAGAGTGGGTGGTAATATACGTGTGCGGCGTTCTGCAGAGGCTTTGGAGGCTCTTGATCGACGTCGGCGACGTGATCGTCGTCGCTTAATAGATGCTGCTGCTTCTCGGTGAGACGATTGGTCTCTAACCATTTTCTTCAATATTTGCATTTCCTTTCGAATCAAAGGGCATTCCTTCGAAGATGCATCGTGAGGGCCGCTGCAGTTTGTGCACTTCAGCACACTGGCCTCGCACGTGTTTGTGGTTTGGGGCCCAGTGCAGCGAGAACAGACGGTAGTGTTATTGCACACACTACTCACATGGCCAAGTTTCTTGCACTTCCAGCACTGCAGCGGTTTTGGTATAAAGGGGTGAACTGCGTGTCGGAAGTGGCCCACTTTTACGTGCGATGGGAGGGATTCGCCCTTAAATATGATCTTCACACACCGTGACGTGCCGAGACGAAACGCGTTTGTGATGATGGTGTTTTCCGTAGCTGGCTTGATTAAGATTGACAGATTGGAGTCGACGATGGTCTCGTCAACATCGTAAATTACGCCAGTACGGACTTGTTTGCCGAGCGGAATATAAGGGCGGACTTTCATCCCGCCAAGTTCCGTGACCTTGCGCAAGGAATCCAACGCAGCCGCGTGTTCTACGTCAATAGCTAGCACGTTCTTACGGGTGTTCACCCTGATGTCTTTGATTTCGTTTGGAACCAGCGCCTCTAGATGAGAAGACACGGCTTGCCTGTTGAGTCGTCTCAGGTTGTCACTGTCGAGAACTGGCGAGAACAGGATGGTGAGCTCCTCGGTATCCCGCGAAGATCTCACGGTGGACTCACTCGAATTCGATGATGCGCTGAGAAATCTTCGCTTTGCTTTACGACTCCGCACCAGCTCGAAGGTGTCGTCGCAAGAATCTTCACTGCTGACATAGTACTGCATGGTGTCGTCGCTGTCAGTGTCACTCTCGGTGCCGTTGCGCTTCCTGGAGGCAGCCGCCGCGGGCACTGCCGAGCCCGGCGGACGCGCGTGAGGCTCCATCTCCATCGCAGTTAAGGAGGAAATAGCAGTCCACTAGCAAAGTCTAAGAAATTCATAAAATGAGTAGAGCTGGAAGAGCCGGCGTTCTGCCTAAAAAAGCGCCGTCCGAGGAGTTCGTGAAAGCGCAATGCTAATCCTTGCTAGATCGGAAATGCTTCGCTGGTTGGGCTATACTGTCATATTGTTTGGCAATCAAAGAAGATGGCACATTACTTTACGATGAATGGTTCTTAGATATTGCAAGTTTCTCTGAACTAATGTTGAACAATTAATTACATCTTCGGTTCTACGCACCAAAACCACGATTTGATTGTCAGGCACGCCGTAGTGGGGCACTGCGGATTTGTTACTACCACGTGGGGTACGTGAGTGATCTTGCGCTATGACCTCCTTTCTTTAAATTGCGGGGTTTTACGTGCCGAAATCACGTTCTCATTATGAGGCACGCCGTAATGGGAGACTCCGAAAATTTCGACCCCCTGGGCTTCTTTAACGTGCGCCCAAATCTATGTACACGGGCGTATTCGCATTTCCCCTTCATCGAAATGTGGCCGCTGTAGCCAGGTTTGAACTCGATGCTTTTAAAGTAAGCATGGCGAAGCGAAACGTCGCCAATAGAAATTTAAGTACTAGTATAAACATAACTAGGAAACTAATAGACACGTAACTGGGCGGTTGGTAACTACAATTTGCCTATTTCGTTGCCTCAGGAATGTGAAGGTGCCGACTTAGCCGATAACTCATGAAACGGCGCTTTGAGATTCTTTACTGGATTACTACTACCATAATATTAATACTGCACAAATAAACCCATTTTTCATTTTGCATATGCCTTTAAAAAATCGCAAGAATGAGAATGTTGGCTTTCACCGTTCGGAAAATATCAGAAAAAGACCTACAGGCGACAACTTCATGTCTAAATAGAAGTAAATTAGCGGTAATGGATAGGCACAGTTCAGTATCGTTGCGGTGGTTTAAAAGCAGGTATAGCAGTTTTTGTTCACACGAAGGCAGAAACTGATCCTTACACATGTGGCTAGTCATATATGGTAGCACTTGATCACACCTTGATGCACTAAAGGCAAGTGTAATTTATATCTAGTGTAACTGAAGATAAATTATTTAGCAATGCGTCCAAACTAGCACTGCCATAAAGTTGGGTGCACGATACATTAAAAAAAAATTGCGCTTGCCATAATTTGTAATTGATTATGTTTGGTTTCGTGTGCTACGCTAAGAAGTTTCAGAAAATGAAGAAAAAAATACGGGGATACATTTGGCTGCGCAAGAATGCGCGCACCTGTTCTGGAGGGGTTTCTTAAAGGGCCCCTCACCAGGCTCCACAGCACATTTTGTTTATACGCTGGAAGTTGTTGCGTGTCATCTAGGGAGCGTTGTGCCGCAAAAATTTTTCAAATCGGCTCATTAATACCCTCGGTATAAATATTTCAGTGCCGCGATCCCATGATTTCAGTAGGCGCGTACTAGTGCATAGCGAGACTCTCTCTCTCTCTCCGCTCGCCCCGTCTAGCCTACGCAAGCGGAATTCCTTCCCTGCGTCCTCCCATAGCGGACCTCGAAGATCACGTGACACATAGGTCACGTGTCCCGCCTTCACTTTTTTTTTCTCCTCGTTTTTTTTTTCGGCGATGCGCACCTAGCGCTGCGGGTGTTGCGCGCGAGCTGTTATCGTTTCGCGCAGCGCACGATCTTGCGCGCTGTGCACAAGGACAGATGAGTAGCGGTATAATTCAATCCTACAGAAATACTGATGAACAACAGGCTTATCGCAGAGCATGATCACACGCTGGAACACGGTAGAAGATGGCATAGTTTCGGTAGCTGCGCACGTGGCCGCACGACCGTGGGAACAAGCAGATTAAGCGGAAGTACATCTCTATTGCTTCGGTGCGAAGTAAAAAAAAAGAAAAACACGCAGACCTTCCGTTTGTGCGTTGTATTATTTCTCTAAACTTCAGTTCGTCAATTCAAGCAACAGATCACAGAGTTTAACAGATGTCTTGAATAATTCTCGAAGTAGCGTGTCACCATGAGCGACGTCACACTGCGGACACGACTACGTAGGCGCAGGTACACGAGTACGTTATCCTCCGGCTTGGAGCGCGGCGGCCGCGAGGAGAAGGACAAATGGCGTTCGGTTTGAAATTTCAGATCTTTTCGCGGCGAGTAGAGATGCAATAATTTGCAGACGCGATCGTTATTGTGCAATGTATGCTGTGCGCTTGTCAGCTCACAATGGCCAGACCTGGTGAGGGCTGTTATTTACGCGACGGAATTGAAGGCCACAGCAGATTCTGGTGTAGATACGCTACCAGCTTTCGTGATGGAGAGTCGAAGGCGAAAACACGCGTTTTCGAAAATGTCTGCTTCTTCCGCCGGTCTTCACAAAGGGCTGCAAAGGGCATTTTATGTAACCACCGTGGTCGGACTGGCGAACACGACGACAAGAGGTCGAGCGGCCGAGCTCAGAGACGGTGTTTCGCCCCGTGCTACCAAGAAGGTTGCACTGTCAGCCCCTCGTGCTCGCTGCTCGGAGTAACACTTTGGAAGGTTCTTTGACCGCTGTCTTGAGGGTGTCCACAGAAAAATAAGGGGGTGTCGTTTTCGTAAACATTACTCCTCTGAGGCTTTCAAGGACTGAAAGGTCGCAGCTCGATCAGATCATCTCCGAAAGTTTGCAAAGATCAGACGTTAGTGAAATTATTTTGTTGTTCTGTCTCTGACAACTGTGCCGCGGGCGTCTTGGTGCGCATTTTGCAAGTTGTCAGTATTGTTAGAAATAGTGTCATTTATCAGATGCCTGATTGTCCTTACTGACTAAGAGACGTGAAAGTACCTGGACAGTAAAGAAGCACTTTTTTGCCTGCCGAGGGATCACTCTAGTCGCATTGCTTAATCAAACCTGGTCAACTTCTTTCACAAGTAAGCTCTGTACGACCTTCAATTTGTACCATTGATTAAGTTTCACAACAAGACCTGCCGCCCTCTCGTTAATGCTACAGAATTCGTGTATGTTACCCTGGCTTTACCCATGATGGTAATACTGTGATGATATTGCTGAAGAGGCGTGGGCGGCAACGGACCACTGCGCTTTTGCGGTTGTCCCTGCCCGGCGATGACGGGTTCCGAAAGTGCTGCAGCAGCGTTGTGTCTTGAGGCCGCTAAGTGTTTCTTCATCAATGCGATCATATTTGAGCTGGCAAAATTAAATCACGCAGATAATTCAACGAGAGCACCCTTCAGCGTTGTCTGCTTCCCTGCAATTGTTATGCGCTGCAGTCTGCCATGTTTTTTTTTTTTTTTTTATAGTGCGAGATCTGCGTAACCATATACACGTTTTGGGCCTGAGACTGTGTGAAAGGGACTAGACGAGCACTAGTATGCTGTGCTTTCTTTTTAAAAGGCGAGTAGCATGTTCGTGCCCTGCGCAAGCCCCATACTTGTGCTGCATTTTTATTCTACTTTGTCATTTTGGTGGTGGTGTACGGAGAACATACCACGATTCAGGAGAGGGCGATAAAATAATTTGCTATGTTTTACCACGCTGCGCGCCGTGACAGGAAAACCTCTAGCGCCTATGAGTTTCCGGGAGGCTACATATAGAGACGAAGCAAGTACGAAACGCATGCTCTGTAAAACCAACGCACTCAGCAACATAACCACTTAGTAGGCCAGTGAGTGTGCACGAGATAGAAGCCAATCGTCCTTATTGGGGAAGATGTCATGAAATGAGGAGCAAGCAAGCAAGCTTCACGTGTCACTGATACACATGTACGTAGGACACGCGAGTTTTTTTCGCGATGGCACAAAAACATCCAGTCGACGAAGTAATGTTTGGAATAGTGTGTCAAGGTATAGAGGAAGGCCTGCTTAGCAACGTCTAGAAATTCCAGCAGTTTATCACGCATGGTAAAGGCAGTTACAATAGCTTTTCTATTAAACGTCTGGTATATGTCCCTTGTCTGTCTTTTGGAAAAGCCTCAAATCTCGCAATCTAACCTTACCCTGAGTCTTGAGTTCGTCTCCTTTGGGAATCATTGCGATGCAGATGTGAGTGCCTTGTGGATAAAGGTTGAGCAGAGCTACTCTGGCTATTGGCCAATCGGCAAAAGTGTGGGCTTTGGTCATGCGTTGATTGAACAGGAATTGATAAAATAACCCTTACATGTTCTAGTGTGACTCATTAGCTTTTTTTTTCTTTCCAGGTCTCCTAGGTGTAAGGGGTCACAGTTGCGCGTCGTCACAGGTTTAAGCATCGAAATTTCCAGTTCTTGTTCGCAATCGCGAGATACCCGGAAGCCGTTGAATTTAAACTGAGATGCAAAGAAAACAGAGCTACGTTCACGGCCCAGAGTGGCCAAGTTATCGCCCTCGCTACCAAGGTAAATTGAAATGAATATTTGACCATCCATCCTTTAAGTAGCTTCCCAACTTCGGTCCGGCAGGCAGAAGAGCATCGAGAGTTTGCTTGAATGTGCACACCTAACAGCGAAGCAACAAAGTAATCATACAGAAAGACAGCTTTATTAAGCAATAAACATAGACGGATCCGGTTCTAAGTTGTGAAGTCCTCCAGCTGGCACTTATACAAAGAATACTTATATTGGACCACAATGTTTTAATTTCATTGTTCTGAAACACAAAATATTTGCTTTGTAAGCAAAGCAACATTCGCAGGTATTATTCTCGCACCAGCGGAAATAATTTTCGTGCTTCCGTGTTGGATTCGTATTGCTGACGGCAATGCTAAACTGGGTGCTCTTTATTATTTCTCTTTCATGTTGAGCGCTTCCAGTCGTCTCTGTATCTCTGGAGGATTCTGTGTACCGGTGGATGCGACGGCTGAAGAGGGGTATCCCTTCCTCTTAGGCACGAGGGATCACGCCGAAGAACTTCGTGCATTTGTTCTGGCACGCGCCGTAGGTGCGGAAGTTGTTGGCGTTGCCTCCGCATCCTCCGTAGACGAACTGCTCGCACGACTTGGTGAGGGTGCTGTAGAAGAAGCGTGGCATGTAAGCGTCGCATGGTCCTGCGTCGGCCGGGTAGGTGCATTCTTCGGGAGGCGACACTGTGAAAGAACGTTGCGACAGTGTTAGCAACATGTTGCCTGACTATGGCGAAATAGCGCCTTGCGCGAGGATCTGCCTCGGTGAGATTTCGTGTATGAACTTGATAGATGTCTATTGGTATCTTCGCATTGTGCAAGATTCAGAAATTCAAGAATATTTCCTGTATTTCAATACTCTGTCGACAGTTTTTAATAGAAAATATTCGACATTTTGCTGCGTAAGAACGAAAGACATGACAGGTAGATGTTTTCAACGTTGAACTATAGGTTATTAGAACGTACACGCATGTACACGCGTCGAGATGCACGTATTCACGCAGACACTAACGCACGCAAGTAGAGGCTTACGCATCTAGGTACTTCATTGCGCTATTACATGAGTGGATAATATTTTACCCGCTGCAAGGTGATACGGGTATCTCTTCGTGTCCGTCTCACATCGGCATTATGCGGATAGCAATTGTGCCAGCAGGCAATACACGAGCGCGAAGTGCGTGAAGATGAACGTAAGTGGCCAGAACATCGTGATCGCATGCACCATGACCTGTGGCATTCGCATGTTGGAGCTGCTGCTATTTTGCAGGAAACGTATCTGTACCACGCCTTAGGTACTAAAGGTACAATCCGTAGTAGTGCGTATGCGATGAATGAACGTGACATCGTTTGCCATTATAGATACGAGGTGCTAGATCTCATAAGAAATGAATTGTGCCGGCGCAAGACAGCGCTACGCTCGCGCCATTTACACCTTAACCGCCACTTTGATTTATGGAGGCATAAGTCGCTGTTTAAAGACTCAACTGACATGATCTGCGAGTAAAATTCTTCAACGAAGACTCTCCCCTATGGCGCTTCTCAAAGCTTACGCCACAGCTTTCGGATGAAAACCACTACAATTCAATCCTGTATACAATTGCAATTCCACTACAATCCACTACAATTGCAATCCCTGTATGTGATTCTTACTTCGGCACTGTACGCTGCGTTAGTTGGGCGAAAAGGTCGTTGAGTATGAACATCGTAAGACTACTTTCTTACGGCCTCAATGTGCAGAAAAATGCCCCGTACAAATGGCACACAAACCGCGCGTCATTGTAAACTGGCGCCAATGAAATTGGATAGCGTATGCGTCAGAGGACCGCCGCTGTGGCTTAGTGGCTATGACGCTGTGCTGCTGAGCTCGAGGTTGTGGGTCCGATACCGACCCGCAGCGGCTGCATTTTGATGGCGGCGAAATGCGAGGACAACCGTGCGCTTAGCTTTACGTGCACGATTAAGAACTTCAGTTGGGGCAGTTTAATGCCTAGTTCTCCACTGCTGCGTGCCTCATAATCATGGTTTGATTTTGGCAGGCGAAAACTCGATATTTAATTTTTCATCGAGTCAGACGTAAGCCACCGTCACGGTTTCATAATCTTCCTTGCGCAAAATAGTTCCAATAGATGGAAATAAAACGTAGTATACTTTTGCCATAGCAAAAAAATGAATACTTACGAGGCCAGAAAGGAACATCAACGGCACTGGTGATCACGAAGGGATGCGGGTTCAGGGATGCTGCATAGATGCAGGAAGAAAACATTCTTAAGTGACGTCCCTCTTGGGTGAACTGCACTCACAGACTTCTAGGCTAAATTGCGATGCACTTCCCGTTGCCTTTCCGAGAACATCCCGCAGAGATAGTGGACGGAACATTTGTGCGTAGCTTAATGCCCAACTTCAATTGTACGATTGCCTTTTGGATAGCACAGTGAGCGCGAGTAATTTCATACAGGTGGAGGAGAGGCACCTGACAGCGAATTTGCTACACAATAATACCAGTTGGCTGACCGTTTTATGAAAATTGAGTGCTTTGTTTAAAGCAACTCTGTATATCGAGATATACGAAGTTCAATATGATGCTGTAAGAAGGGTAAAATTATTTGACAGTTCGCTACAAAACACACATGGGTCAAAAGATCCACCACGTCAAGCTGCGTAATTGTTGCACTAAAGGCCGCGGTAAATTCGCTCGCAGCGACGACGTCAGCGGAAGCGGTGACATGTTGAAATTCTGAGTATTACGCATATGGTACTGCAATTTTCTGCGGCGGTCACTACTATTCTGGCAAATGAAAAAAAGCTTCAGACTAGATCGGGTGAACTCCTGAAGGACGCTCAGGGGGCCCAATTCGTGGCTCGCCTTAGGTTAACACATTGACTTTTGCAGAGTGGAATGGTTGACGATCACACTCGACATGATGAGTCAGCACTTTCAGCGCGACGTAGAGCGTACGTGATCCATTAATAGACGGATGTTCGGATGAAGTTAAGTGCGTATGAAAACAAATAGAAGCTTTAAATTAGTGCATGCTGTTTAATACACTCGATAGGCCATGCTTCATTTGTGATTATAGAAAGTGTCAGTGTGATGCGTACTCTTTGTTCCCCTGAATGGTGGAGTTTCAACTGAAGCACAGTGCAGGGCTTAGGCTTCGTACCGCAATGTTGCTTTGGCTAAAATAATCATGGAGCCGCATTAACGAGTCCTTTAGCTCGTAATTGCGGCTTCCCGTCAGCACGCCGCCTTCGCAGAAATAAGCTCATCCTTATTGGCTGATGTATGAGGTGTTCCGCTTATTGCACTCACCTACGTCTTGTTCCACCTTTCTTTGTCGAACGCACGTGTTTCATACAAAAGGTGCAACGCAGCCTAGTCAAATCAGCTGCACTGTGACTGTTGCGCGCCCGCGTTTTCTCGCCCTACACATATCGCCTAGAGAAACGTCAAGTAGTTCCAGCCGTGACGCTTCAGGGACGATTCTGTGGCTTTTGAAATGGTCAGATTTGCCGAATTCTGTTGTCGCAGTGAAAAAACACTTTCGAGTGATCACTCACCCCAGCAGGTGCTGTTGCATTCCTCGAGGGTGTTGAAGTTGTTACCGTTGCCCTGGCATCCTCCGTAGATAAATGGCTCGCAAGTCTTGGTGACGTTGTTGAAGTAGAAACGAGGAAAATAGCCGGCGCAGAGACCGGGTTCCTTGGTCTCGTTGCACACCGGGTTTAGTCGCACTGCGTGAGCCAAGTGTACGTGCACTTGCTGAGCATGCGACAAAAATGCGAATTGCCGCGCATACATCTGGCAGCGTCAATGCTATACCGGAGTGCGTGCTCCGAACGAGGAGCATTCCCCACAAAAGGTTAAAAAAGAATTGCGGCAGCATAATAAGCGCAAGTAGTCAGAAACGAGTTAACGTGTTCGTATGTACTCTACATTTACGTCGAACATGCATCGTGTTACGAGCACTCGTCATCGGCAGAGTTCACTGAATACTGCCAATTTCTCGCTACGATGGCAAAAATGTCGAAGTTGGTGATCTAAACTAAGGCTCTAATGCGTTTGGCGTGTTTTCGTTGTATGCGAAAGCCTCATTCAAACGCGCTCCCGGAGCCTCCACCAAAAAGACAGTCATCAAAAGCTGTTTCTCAAAGTATCTGCTTTCTCTGCCACAGTGCGTATGCATTCCCTTTAGCGGTGCTCTCCTTGCTCCTACAGGGAACTTGAAGGGCGCCAGAGAATCGAAAGCTGAACTGCAATATTATACATGAGTGACCCTACTAAATTTTTCTTTGGCGGAAATGGTGAAAGTTAGCAGAGCAGTCGCTGAATTATAGACCACAATTGTTTGCTCATATTTCACAGACCCGAGCACCAAATACAAAATGGCTAAGCTAGTTTACAAAGCGTCTTCATAACTTTTTTTGTCAGATCTTGAAAGCTGCACCAAAATTGTGAGGACAATGATAGGCTGAGTTATAGCTTTGACAATTATATAATTGTTACTGGGCATTTCTCACACCTAGGCTTGAGTAGGGTAACATCGTTGCAGTGCGATAAGGCGCAGTGCAATTCCTGTAATCGGAATTTGTGCACGACTTGTGTTAGCAACGTAATGAACGAGCAAATAAGCAAGAGCCGAAACATGAATACCTTACTATCACGGATGAGACCGTGTACTGAACCAAAATGCTTTATATACCGGGTGTTCAAAATTAAGCTTTATAGTTAATTTATGCAAACCCGCCGCGGTTGCTTAGTGGCTATGGTGTCGGGCTGCTGAGCACGAGGTCGCGGGATCAAATCCCGGCCATGGGGGCCCCATTTCGATGGGGGCCAAATGCGAAAACACCCGTGTACTTAGATTTACCTGCGCGTTAAACAGCCCCAGGTGGTCGAAATTTCCGGAGCCCCACTACGGTGTGCCTCATAATCAGAAAGTGGTTTTGGCACGTGAAACCGCTCAACTAAAATTTATTTAGAGTTAGAGGTAGTCGTGTTTCTACACAGTTTCACTTGGAATAATTCTTCTAGCGTGCTTGTGCTCCGAGATATCCGTCTCCAAATTTCAGTTATCGTTCGCATGATTACGCGTGCAGGAGAGTGAGGTTCGGCGCAAAGCTCCTCCCTGATGTGACGCTGCTGTTACGTGTGGAGGTTAGTCTCACAACAGGGCGGAGGCATAGGCAAACATGATTACTGTTCCCCTTTCCCTCTCGGCTTGCGATATCAAGATATGGCAACGCGGGGTGCCATGCAGTTGTTGCTCTTGATTTCAATAAATCTTGCAGTACTTGGAAATCAGCAGTCACCTTATTTGCGTAACTCAGGCAAGCGCCATGCACGCTTGTGTAGTCACCATTGCGCAAGCGCACTGTCCTCCGGCTTCTCCGCTCGCGCCATTATCTCGGCGTGGTAGCTGCCGCCATCATTACAGGCTCCGCGGTCGCGCGTTACGACAGCCTTTCCGTGTCCTTGGATTTTTTTTATTTCGCCAGCCGAGAAGAAAAGGGGGACAGCTATCATCTATGCCAATGCCTCCGCCCCATTGTCGGACTAAACACCGCACGCAACATCCACATCACATCAGGGAGGGGCCTTGTACCGATCCTAACTTTCTTGCATGCGTAATCATGCGAACCACAATTAAAATTTGGAGTCGGATATCTCGGCGCACAGACACGCTCGAAGAATTCTTCCAAGTGAAACTGTGTAGAAAGACGACTGCCTCTAACTTTGCAATACACACACACACACACACACACACACACTCACACATATATATATATATATATATATATATATATATATATATATATATATATATATATATATATAACTTAGTTGAGCTGCCGCGGTGCCGTTTTCCTATATACTTTTCTGGGGTATTCATGTGCTACTGCCAGAACTAACCCTGGCATTGTTACCCAAGGCCACAGCTCACAAACCGTCGCGGCGGATGTAAAACATCATTCCTGCCGCAGGCGTCACGAGTACGTGATCTTTTAGGGTGAAGGCAACTGGTTAATAAACCCACACATGCTACCTGGAGGGATCAATGTTGCCTGATTCGATCGTCTGCGTATTATTCAGAGTATTCAATATACGTACCGAGGCTCCTGGACAGGACAGGGTTGGAACGGATGTAGTCCGCCAAGGCAACTGCAACAATGTAAATGTGTGAACATAAAAGTTTAGCTGGGAGCCAAGTGTGAGTCTCATATTCAAATAAGTATAAAACGCAGAAACGCTTTTCACGAGGCAACCGCTACACCGGTGCGTATGAGGGTTTTACATTTGGGACAGAAAGTTGAAACCTAACTTAGGCATCAGAAGCCGAATTCCGATTGAAGATCTCAATGCTTTCAAAACATGGCCAAAAACCTGTAAGTTAAGGAAAGGAAAGACGGATGCACGAAATATACAATGCGTAACTGTGCACCACAAAACCAGACATCCCATTCTTGAAAACTAAATATGTCAGAGCATCTCAAGGCCACAAATTTATGACATGAATTTACAGCTTACGTCAACTTGTTAGAATGTTTGCTTATTCTAAAATTAGTGGTACATTTTAAACTGCTGAATAATGCAACTATTTGTCCGTTTCTATGAAACATTTCATGAAGCTTACAAAATAATAACAGAATTTTTGGTGCAGAATTATCGTGCTGTATACCTGATACTATAGTTTTTAAAGTTTTGCGATTTTCAACAGGTCTAGTAAACAATATTGTCCGAATAAACTGAAATGCCACTTACATTTACCAGGTTTTAAATTCGTTTAAGTGCAACAAACGTTACCAAGATATACAAAAAATATAGGCAAATGATACATGAAAGGCAGGAAGGTTAACCAAGGCTGAGCCCTGTTGGCTACCCTGCACTGGGTGAAAGGTAAACGGGAGGGAAATATTAGGAGAAAAAAGTCCGCTGCGCATATCGCCAATGTAGTAACAATTACCTGCTCAATATCGCAGACTGTCACTCAACCCGGTATACTCCCGAAATCACGGCAGCGATTTTGTAGCTCTTGTAACTGCGATATGAGATGCCACGGTGCAAAGATTTTGTTCAAGGTGAATGCTTTTCTGCCCAACTGACTTAGAGCTGTGTGGAAGCCATGTGTGATTTGCTTTCTGGCTTGCTTACCTAATCGATGGGCTGCGGCATCGACAAAGAAACAGAAACGAGGTGTGTACCTCTGTGTGCCAAGCCTCATCAATATCAGTGCAGCGGTAGCCGAGATAAAAACGATTTCTTCGTTCCCACGTGTAATTAGAAACTCTCGAGCTTAACGTTCCCTGAGAACGCGAAATCGGAAAAGTAATAACAAAAGTAATCGTGAAACAATATTTGTCGCATAAGCAACGAGTTTATTCGATAACTTTCGGTCACGTTTCTTTTAGGCTCTGTATATGCAATTGGCACGGACATTTTCAGTAGCGTGTGAAGGTGATGGGGGAACTGATTCGATAAAACTGTTAGTTGGGCGACAACAGCCACTCCAAATATTAAATGAAGATCCTTAATGGTGGCGACAGTGAGTTAAAGAGATGCGCAACAAAAGGTGCTAAATATGTACGAATACCATACAGCCAAATAGCTGGCAAAAATAGGTGAATTATGATATAAAGCGAGCCGAAGTCTACAACTGCGATTCCGTGTATAAATAGAACATTGCTAATGGAAACAGGGAAGTGAAAAGAAATCTGTTTTTGATGTCTAAAACTCCGCAAGGGGCATTCAGTTTGGCACAAATACGAGTAATCCTCTGCGCCACGGTATGGTCAGTGTTTCACATACTAGCGAGAATACTTGCTAAGTGCTGCAAAGTCGAGCGAAACGTTATTTTAAGACATTTGCATGGTAAGTGGTTCTAAAAGAACTTCAGTGTACAAGAAACGTAAAACACCAAATTTTGTCGTATATCTGGTGTCCCAATCGAGCTTAAGCTCTATGAGAAGCGCACTACTCTGCTGTTCTTGAGGAGAAGCAGCATTCACTGACTACTAGGACTAATGCCTCTTTCGATACTCTTTGCAGCAATCTATCTGTGCTGTAGCGTGAGCTTGGGCTGTGCGCCTTTGTGTGAGCACTCTCACGTAGACAAGATACGTATACGTGAAAATTCGTGTATATATATATATTGGCTACATGGTAGAAACATGCTGCCCGTTGTAGCCATCTCCACGGAATCCTTTAAGCTACCAGTTTTCCATGTGACAAGCATAGACAGAAATTAACACAACAGAAAAAGCATGAACATCGCGCAAGCGTTTATGTATACAGATATATATATATACATATATATATATATATATATATATATATATATATATATATATATATATATATATATATATATATATATATATATAATGTTTTTTTTTTTATGTTAAGAAATATTAAAATTTGCTTTCGGCATGTATCAGTAGTCTACTAGTTAAACTGTACTCCGCTAACAGGTGGACATTATTTGCATGCGAAATCGAAAAGCAAACTCGAAATTCTGGCGAATGCCATGCATATATGGAAACCAGTTACAAGCAAAGCTGTCTCTTGTGTTTACTGAAATGTCTTCATTTTTCTTTCTTCTTCACTTCTATGTAACTCAACGCTCCTCGCACAATTCACGCTCTGGTTCTATTTGTCTTATCTTTTCCACACTCGGCTGCTTCTCTAGCAGGCTTCCTCAATTTGATATTGCCTAGTTGTTTACGCCTTGTCCATTGTTTTGCGCTGGTATATTGGCACATCTTTCGTGACAAACACCCATTTTGGGTGAGTGGCAAGGAATGTTCGCCTATCCAGGGTCAGTCGTCAAGTTGCACAACCACACTGGCCCAAGTTGCCCATTAGGACTGGCAGTCTTCAACCAAGTTGCTGTGTAATTGGCAATACAGCAGCAGCCAGCTTCCGAAAAGTAGGCGGTACAGGCAAAGAAAGCTTCGTTTTAACATTTATTGATATTTCTCCAAGTATTTTTTGAATGCGAATATTTCGCCGGCTCTTCCCGCCACTTTGCGGATGATGGCTGTTAAATACTGGCTGCTGTTTTGTCGAGCACACAGCTTCAACCATGCGGTATGTGCGACTCGATGTGAGTCGATTGGTTAATGAAAACAACGTAGGCCCCGGTGCATGTGCCGCTGGATGTAGGAGCAAAAATACTATTCAGGACACTGGCTACCTGCAGCTGGCCATGTGCCACTGGCCATGGGAAATGTTGGGACAATAAACCAGAATAAGTAAATGCAACTGGGTAGAGAAGGAGAACAAGAAGGCAAATGAGATCTGAAGAACTCGGCAACAGAAGCAGCCGAGTGTAGAAAAAAGAAGAGAAGGGCGTATACTGGGATCAGAACGTGATGCTTTGGACGAAGGGCGTTACGCTACATATAAGTGAAGCGCACAACAGAAGGAGCGGTGTGTGGAGTTTTTTGCAAATACCTTAGACCGTAAATGTATAAAAGGGCGTTTTCGTAAAAAAGAAAGAAAGAACGAAAGATCGACCATGACAGTTAGTAGTGCTATCATGGTTTGACGGCACTTATCTCAAAACCGGTGATAATTTCGAAATTCCTTTTTAGTGAACGTGCTTCGAAAACTCTATGGCTTCACTGTTGAAATTGCAGAACGAAGCCTCATGTAATTAGACAATATTTTGACTTGTGAAATTCTGTTAATTATCCGTGTATGCATTACGATTTCTTGTTCAAGTAATGTGCGCCTGTATGAGTAATCCAGGTCAATGCACAGATTTCTGCCATCTGCCACAAATGCATAAGACCACTCTGTTAACCACAAAAAGCAGGCAGTAAACTATTATAAGCTACTTCACATTGTGCCAGTTCTACACTAGATTCCGTTTTGCGCACTGTATATTCTATAAAAAAAAGCGGTTTGCGCTCACCCGGCTTCATGATGTGCTTCTTCCATGAGTCATCTTCGACGGTGAGGTTACCTGGGGAGTAGCGACGTATTTTATTTTTATTTATAAAACGCCTTACAGGCCCTGTCGGGCATTGAGTAAGGGGGGCAACGTAACAAAGAACTGTTAAGTACAATGGAAACAACTCAAATATAAACCTAAGACAACTGCACAGTGGCTGAACTAAAAAACAAAACAAAGCACAGCATGATCAAGCATAGCAGATATATAAAAGGAAGGATATTATGTAAAAATCACGCACAGGCGTTCACAAAATATTTTACGATCAGTTATCGTGATGATATCATCGGGATGACCATTCCAGTGGGATATGGCACGAGGTACAGCAGATAAATTGAAAGCAGTGGTTTTACCGAAAATGCGCTTGGAGCTAAAATGATTATGTAATCTTGAGGACGTACGGTGAGGTTCGAGGGGTAATAGGCATGGTTTATCGGAATGAACATATTTGTGAACTAGACAGATCTTTCATAAGTACGTGTCCCTTGTTCGTGATGCTTCAATGCAAAAGCAAAGGGAGGCCATGGTAAATTTGTTCGACGAAGAAATAATGGATTCGTTATCGGAGAACCAACTGCGTAGGCAATGGGCTTGCAATCGTCATTTCATTATTATTTTGCATCCTTAGCTTCACCGTCCTGCCCTTTCGAAGCTGTAAGAATGAATACCACGTGACGCCTGCAGGTTGATGCGGCAATTTTCTCTAACGAAACTTTCGCTGAATGTGCAAGTGGTTCATGAAAAGCATACCAGTGATGTGTATAATAGCGGTGCTCAAGATTTTAGCCGCTATACACCGAGCGCTTGGTTTTCATTGCATTTTACGGTGCAGTGAGGCCCATGTGCTTGAGGAAGTGCTAGATTACGCGCTAAGAGCGTCCGTGTTCGGATTGCGATTAGTTAAATGGATTTCTCGTTACCGAGACAACAAAGATAACTTACAGAGTGCAGGTTTCACCACTAACATGATTTAATGCCGAGGGCACACCTAAAGCTTTAATGCTCTTACAACTAACGACCATCGAACTCGGTCATTTTCAGCAATCATTGATCTCGTCAACAGTTGCGTCTATGCATGACGTCTTGCTAAAGGCGACGAAAAGCTCAAGAGTCCTGGAGAGGAACGTTCGACTTCACAAATAATTTGTGAAAGGCAATTTAGGAATTGCAGACATAATAATATGCTACGTTATTCTGTAATACGCCTTCGATTACAGCCCACTGCTCGCGCCTCAGGAAAACGCGCTTCTCAAACAATATTTGCCGGATGTGTGTAAATTTGACCAACTGACACACTTAAACCCTATAGAAGTACAAGGGGTGCGTTTTTTATTTGTAGGCCTTAATGATGCGCACCAACTGCTACTGCTTCCTCCGAGCGTTGCTGGCTGCTTTTAGTAACGGCTCGAAATCAGGCTGCGTTGCAGCGCTACTGCGGCTTCACTTATCGTCGCAGATGTACAAATTCCTAGCCGACCGCCAAAGTGAAGCAAGGATAAGGCAAAATGAATGACAAAAATACAGTAAACTGGTTAGAAAAGGGCCACATATTGGTTGTCGACTGATAAAATAACGTGTGCGCAAGGTAACCTTTATTATGTAATCATTGATCAATGCGTTTCAAAGGAAATGCGGGTCTGCGACGCATGTTGCGTTACATATACATTCGATAGCGACCACGCCGCCACACGAAAACTGTTGCAGAACCCTGTTAACAAGCTTGGCTGTCAAGTGTGAAATAAACGCGGTTGTTTGCAACGCCCCATCTCCTGAAAAGAGAGCGCAGCAGGCCGTATGAGATGATTACCTGAAACTGTCTCCAGCCTGCGTTAACCTTCCCCAAGTTTTCATTTTCGCATTAGTGATGGTTTGTTATTACAGTATGGTTTAGCCTGGCGATCAATGTCGACAATTTCTGCTCCTGAGCGTCTCTTTCACTGTAACTTTGCTATTCACCATCCGTCGAAGAGTTAGGTGTCTCTTGAAAACGTGAGATGAAGCCGTGAAGCTTTCTTTCGGGCTGTAGCAAATTCATACGGAAATGCAAGGGGTTGAAGACACACATGTAGAAGGCGTTTGTTTCTTTTCTATGTTCTCAAGTAGAGCCTCTTGCACTAGGGTAGCTTGGGCAAGACCCCAGAAAGCGTGCGATGTTTGCTGTGTCATTGTACGAAGTGCAGAGCGGAAAACCGATACGCCCAGTCTTGAATACATGCCGGGGTATATGTGGTCAAAGGCCCTTTAAGGTTGTAATCCGTAGAGCGCAGGAAACATCAGCGCATTACTCGACGAACAGAGTGCGTATCTCTAAGCGTTGAGAAACTGAACACCCTGGGACAAGCAATGTGATAACACTGGACCTAATTTAAGAACAGATTATCTTTCGACAATTTTGTCCACAGAAATATATTGATTTTAGTTTGCTACATTGTTCATTTGTGTCCATGCGCGAATACAGTGCATCAACGCGAGGCACTAGCTGCTGTTTCTCTGCCCCGAATAGATCAATTAACTTATTCTTATGTTGGGGCATTCAATTCTGGCTTAGCGGCTTAACGCGCGTCAAGGGCACCAATAGCTGTATATAACTTCCCAACACTCTGAACCTGCGCTGTCGTTCATACGGCCTAATAAGTACGCTCTGAAACGAAATGTTATTTTTGTAAAGGTATAAAAAATCTTCTTGTGGTATTTTTTTAGGGCAGACATATTATCTCTAGCCGCACTGTATTATCAAAAAGGCCTTCATTAATGTCCATCGTCTGCAGGCATCATTGTGTTTCGGAATATATATATCTGCAAAATGCGCTCGCGATTGTATACCTGAATTACGCAGGAGCTAACGTGAGAATGGCTCTGCACTAGGATATATATATATATATATATATATATATATATATATATATATATATATATATATATATATATATATATATATATATATAGGATGTGTGTGTGTCTGTGCACACGTGTGTGCTGCTTCTTTGAATATATTGAATAACTACTTTCAGTTTTCAGTTTATGCAATTCATATCGAATGAAGGATTGCGAACACTTACCGCCACACCTGGTCTCGCACTGCGTAAGTGTTTCGAAATTGTTGGCGTTGCCCTGGCATCCTCCATAGATAAAGGGTTCGCATGTGTCTGTCGACACGTTGTAGTAGTAGCGGGGGAAGTGGCCACGGCACGGACCAACCTTCTTCGGCAGCTCACATACTGGGTCTAGGGTCACTGGAAAATTTAAGCACAGTTGGCGCCTCAAGGATATTTGGGAACCAGTATTGGGAAACGCGACGATATAGTCTTTGTTATCATTGCGATGCCGCCTCTCGCTAAGGAAACACTTAAATAGTGCATACTAACTACTTTATAATGAAGTATTCACGGCAGTGCTGTAAGTACAAGCGCAGGTATTGCACAGCCTGAATGACCGTTTGCGACCTAATGTTCTGTGCTATAGCTTGGACAGGATGGGGAAAATTTTTCACGTTACGCATCTGCGAGTCGCAGAACCTTCGACGTGGAAGCGACTAAAATGAATCCCTGTGGTGATTCGTGCTAGATACTTTTATTTTTCGTCAACAAAATGATATTTCCACTTGTATTTCTTTTTTTTTATTATGGGCTCTTTAATCACACCGCATGGCTGCATTGAAAGTCGCCATAATATACCGAAGCCATTGACGACAAAAACAAAAAAAAAACAACGAAAAGCTTGGAAGACGCCCACTCTTTGCCTTTAAGAGTGGAACGCGATATCGTTATCGCGCCCCATTGACGGGGACACCGACACCAGATATTCTACGTGAGGGGGCCCGACAGAAAACAATGGTGGGACGATCCCAGCGGCAATGCAGGGCGGAGCAATCGCTCATACCCCCGAAAGCAGAGGCTACAAACAGTCACTCACTCATCATTGGCTCATACCCTCGTAATCAAGGATAAAGGAGGTTGGGTTTGTGAGTCCGCGCAACAAAAAAATTGTTTTCTCGTATATTGAATTTATGTTGTCGTATATTAAAATTACATTCCTACGCTATCATTTCTGTAGGTTGTGTGTTAGGCGGAATTCACGAATTTTCTGACACGTGCTGCTTTTGAGAAATTCAGTTAGTTCAGTAACACCTTTGCACCACGCAGAGGTCCTGCGTGGTTGCAGTTCGGGATGACTTCTTCTGAGGGACAACGCCACGGACAGCGTGCTCCGACACGGGGCGCTCAACGCAATCGCGTTAAACCTGCCGTCAACACAATGCTTTGTACTTTGTATATGTTATCATCCTGGTAGAGTTGTGCCGTGATTTTGACTCAGTGTTCATATTGTCCCTTGCTGAAGTGAACTTTTTCTAAACATCACGTTAAACTATGGTCGTTCGAAAAAAAAAACAGTTGGACATGCCACTCATTGTGGGAATGCCTGTAAGCGACGTATTTGACGAGACGACAAGGCCATAAGAAATGCGCTGCGGCATTCGGCGTCAAAAGCGTGTGTAACTCTCCCGTAATGTCCAGCAGCCGGGATAGCACAGAAAGTACAAAGGTAAGTTGTACATAAGAGCTATATTCATGAGTAATTACTACTCAGTGATACAGCATCTTAGAGAAATTTTTCATGTCTCTACATCGGACGCGTCCAAGAAGACGAACGAAATATTTTGTGGCACAGCATCAGAAGCGCTGTCGGCTGCGACCACATGCTGCGTTCATCTCGAGAGAGAACGTGACGCGTCGGCCACGCCACATTCCACGGTGTAAGATGCGGCACCAAACTTCGGCTGCACCACCGACTTGATGGCAGGGGAACTAATGATTACGGTGAGCACGATGCCTCCGCCATGCACCCATGCAATGCGCAGCCACGGCGGAGTTAGAGATGGAGATTCACTCACCAGAGCCCCCCCCCCACCGCTTTTCCCCGCCGTCGCCCTAACGCGCTCTTGGTCATGTTACCTCCTGGCCGAACTAAACTTAAAGGAAACGGCTAGGGGTGACCGCGCGGCCGAACATACGCGATACTTCGGGCGCTATGGATGCGAGGTAGTTTCCGTCGTCCGTGATGCTGAGTAAAAATGGGGGGAGAGGGTCGCAGTAATTGTCACTCTACGAGGCTTTTGACAATAGACAGCAACACTATGCCATGTCACATTTGCAAAACATTGCTGAGAAACCCTATTTTTCTTGCTTTAGCGAAAACCGGCGGTCTATTAGTGAGGAAAATGATGGCCAAACTCCCCTTATTTTCAATACCGCACGAAAATCGCATGCCGTTTGTCAGGGAGGCGTTGTAGAGCTCAAAGAATTATTTTTCCTTATTTGCGCATTTAACACGAATAATCAATTCTATAAATTTTCGTGATTAACTGACGCTCCGGCTAGATTGCAATTCAGTGCTTCTTTAATGATAAGCAATTAACTAGAGGACAGCTTTTCAATATTGACCTGCAGTGATGGCTTAGCGTCTGTGGCGTTGCACTGCTAATAACAAGGTCGCAAGGTCAAGTCCCGGCCACGGCTGCCGACTTTTGAGATGGCCGAAATGAAAAAAAACGCCGTGTATTAGTTGCGCCTGAAAGAAAGCCAGCCGGTCAAAAGTGCGCCGCAGTCTCCAGTACGGCGTGAGCTGTAATCAAATCGCTCTTTTATTTTTTGAAGGGCCGCTCTGAGGCCCCCGTTCCTGCGGTGAGCGTTGGCGTCAGCGAGCGAACGAGCACCGCGAAGGATGAAAGAGCGAACGCGGAGGGCAGCGGGGCATGAAAGACGAGAGGAGGAAAGCGGAGGAGGAGGGGGGTGCAGCGGAACCACGAGGCGGGTACGGAGAAAGCGTGAAAAGAAAAAAAGCATAGTGCGGCGACGCTACCTACGAGATGGCGCCAGCGTCGTCTGGCAGGTCTGTCTGCGGCTGCTGCTCTGAATGGCGCCCCCACGTGAAGCGCACGCTGCCTCTCGCGATCTCCACGTTAGCGAGGCAGTCGCGCCCGACTTCGCTCCATTTGCAACGTTCAGCACTACATCGCGAAATGATAAAGTCGCGAATTTGTACCGCGAATGATATATGGCCTACATATAGCAAAAGGGAAACACGTACAGAGCTGCGCTCAAATTTTGATTCAGTTAGTATCGTAATTGCCGGTGAATTTTTTCACTGCAAGAGCGTAATTTACTAACACAGCCTGACATAATCATCTCGTTTATTGCCGCCTCACCAGAAACGTAGGTGAAGTTCAGGAATGCTGAAGTAAAACACAACAAAAAAATTTATCTTTGTATCTTTTTATCTTTTATCTTTGTATCAACGTATCTATAACATTGCGCGTCTGCAATAGACCATGCGTTTCTTTGGGACGTTAATGATCCATGCAAAGTTCATTCGTGAAAGTCGCGGAGCTTGCACCATCTGTGTTAAGTCATTTCTCTCCAATTTAAGCGACTGCGTGGTGCTTTTAAAACGTTACTTCCATCAAAACTGCTTCTAAACCTAATTCTTGCGCGAAAGGCCGCCCGAAAGTGAGTGAAACAGCTAAACTGCTATCATTTTTAACAGCACTTGTTTTCACTTTGAAACTATTATATGATCTTGCACTTACCAAGTTTAGTGATGAGCCTGGACCTCGTGAGTTCCAATACGTAAGAACTGTCTGAAATAAAAAAAAAAAGTGGGAAAGTTAGTATTACGTGATACTATAAGAAATCACATGCTAAAATTACGATATCAAGCAGAGTAAATGTTATTTCGTTTCGATTACAGTAGTGAATGAAGAAAGGATATGTATTGATATGAATTACCAGGGGAGGGTCAAGCGAATCAAGTTTTCGCGCAGAGCTCCCAAAATACTTCCGATTTCGCCCTGAGAAACTGCGATAAATCTGGTAAGTAAGAAAGCGGACTGAAAGTTGCGATCGCCTGCAAACGTTACAGACCCTGAAGTTGGCACCAGTATTGCTACGTAATTACAACATTGTTTAAATAATAAATTTTACTGTAACAAAGCCACGCACTTGAAATCAACGCATTAGGTGTATTTCTAATATGGGAACACATCACTAGATGCATGTACTAAGCTACCTTCCAAAACACTTATTTTGAGGGGCACAGTTATGTGACGAAAAAATCGCAACCGGTAGTTTTCTGCCATCACAAACACGCCACCGCCAAAACAAGGCTAATGCGGATATAACACTGAAAGAAATATTTTTTTTCTATTTCATCTTGCACACGAATACAGACGGTGGGTGCCGTCAAGTACTTCGGAATAGTAGACACAGCAAAGGTCTGGCACAAAATCATTATGCAACATATATCGGCGTAATTTCCGAAGGAGAAACCAAGCAATCATGGCGAACAAATGAAAAAAACATTGACGAACAATAATACGCGGGAACCTCTACTCTGAAGCATGGTGCGCAAAAAAAAAGAACTACTCAACGATAATCGCCTCAGTATGTGTACATATCTAATACGCAGTTCTGGACAACTACAGGCAAGTGCATGCTTGCAATCATCCCTTTCAAGTAACCAGATAAGTTCGGTGTGCTAAGATGAGAGTGGCAACACTAATGAACTACGAGATAAGGCTGGCACCACAAGCTCTGCGCCAGAACATGACTCAGTGCGGTCGTTTGCTGAGTACGCGAGGTCTACGCAACAATTCCATGGGCACTGGACATGCTTCTTCGGGGTCAATGCTAGCGAGGTGATAACAGAGCATGCCAGGCACTGCAGCCTCTATGTACGCGAATCTACGCTGCGTAGCTGGAATCTGTGTTGTTACTCGACAGTGTCGCACAAGGACAATCCACAGAGCAGGTGACATATTGGAAGTAGGCATTTCAGCACCATAATGTTGCACTTCGTAAAACGAGCAACCTCCTGCTCAAGGCACCACTGAGCCGAGGTTAGGTATGCAAATAGCGAGGACTAGGGGAGTGCGAATGGTAATCATTGACACTGTATCAAATAGGATTCGATTTGTGCAGGAAATGAATTGACTTCGTTGTCGGATGCTTTTCAAACAGTTTTCTAATAATGAACAGCGATTCTCGCCATCATTAAAAAAACAGTGTTCTTCTTAATAACGACATCAAGTTTCTGTTATCGAAGACTCATTGAAAGCATAAAACGTCAATCAGGAACAAATATGTAGTTTGATCGCGTGCCTAGGGCTTCTTGGAGAGTGCGACTGATTGTAGTTTAGCCGGTAATGTCTGGCTCTCTGAATGACGTGGCCTGCTCCGTTACGTATATAGTCATATTTTATTCCTATAGTATGCCTACGGAGATAAATAACACCGTACTTTTGTTCCAATGCTATGTTTTATCGGGAACAGTTAAGGCTTAAAAATATTCGGAAAGTATTCTTATTCACGAATAGTGACTGTTTCGATTGAATACCGTGTTGAATAGCACAATATCGATTCCTAATTCGAAAGTTACGAACATTCACACAAGGTTGGCGAGCACGTAGGGAGGAAGAGGCGGTGGCATTATTAGCGGTGCGCTCCTGCTTTATATTTTACTTCTAAGGCAACGTGTGCCATCCTGGGTGGGTAAAACTAAATGTTCGGGAAGTTGTATAATTTTGTTCATATCCAACTGCAAAAAATTTTTCAGTTCCGCATTTACGTTTCCTCTAATTTCGCCTCTGCACTGACGTTAATTCCGAAAGCGAGCATCCAGCGTATCTTCCTTCTCCATATGACCGTATTCTTCACTCACTGTAAATGAGTAACAACAATCATAACTAAAACTCAAATACTTTTATTCGAGCAAGAGTGGTTCGCCCAGGTAATTACTATCACGCGTCAGTTCGCCTGAATCACTATACGCTGTGCGTCCTTTTGGCCAATCAGAGCGAGTCCAGATTCTCCAGCACAAAGCTTTTAACCATACGAGTCGTACATGCTTCCTTCTTGATCTTTCACATCTTTCTTTTTCGATGTACTTACTGCTGCATACACTCTCGCATTTCTCTAGCGTCAGGAAGTTGTTGGCGTTGCCCTGGCATCCTCCGTAGATGAACTGTTCGCAGGAGTTTGTCGTGGCGTTGTAGTAGTAGCGGGGGAAGTTGCCGAAGCAAGGTCCACTTTCCTTCGGCAGGTGGCACGTGTCGTTCTTGACCACTGAGGGCATAGCGTCAATAAAAAGAGCATTGACAAAACCAATTGACGAACCGAGAATCATGGGAATAGATATCAGGCATACAGGACACTGTGTTCACGTTCAATAACGTGAACACTAAAACATCCGGAAAGGTGCGCCGATGCCCAATCTTCGCAGTCACTCTCATGGCGGTTTCTGCGTTCCCTTTTTTTTTCTAGCACCGACATTATTAAAAGGGATCAGCATCAACGTGCGCGTGAAATTATTGAAGCATTCTGAATTTTTTCAAGTAGGAAGGCATATGCGTTAGCCAGCTCGCTATTGCTCTGACAGAGGAGGAGGCTGGATTCTGTGGCTGCTGTAACTTGTCTTTGTAATCTTTGGTTTAGAGGTCTCGCACTAGTGTTTTACAGTGTTATTTTTCTGGTTATTGAGCTGTTGTTTTTCCTGCGATATTTGTCCCGTGTCCTTTACAATGAAACTCCCGCTGCAAGGCAGTACTTGTGTCGCATTTCTCTTTATGTGTCCTCGTTTACTGCGCGCTGCTATCGCGGCCTTGCCGTAAATTACGTAACCCACCGTGGTGGCTTATCGGCTATGGCGTTGCGCTGCCAAGCACGATGTCGCGGGATCGAAACCCGGTCATGGCGGCCGCATTTCGACGGGGGCGAAATGCAAAATCGACCGTGCGCCGCTAGTTGGGGAGCACGTTAAAGATCCCCTGGGTGAAATTAAATCCGGACCCCAACTACGGCGTTCGTCATGATCAAGTCGCGGTTTTGGCACGTGAAACCCCGGAATTTGTCTCATTAATTACCGTTAATAACGTGCTTGGTTTCGCATTTCATCCTGGGGTAAGCGCTGCACCGACGTGTTGTACTCTGAGTTTATCTCTATCAGGAGAATGCGTAGCCACAGAGCAGCCGAATGCCGCGGTTTGTTACTTTTTGTAACATTTGTGGATTCTATGTCCAGAGGGACATATGTGCCCACCGTTTGAAGACGTTTGCCGTTCATGAAAAATGACATAGAAATCAACCCCGTTTAAGTACAATGTTTTGTTACTTTCTGCGTATTTTGTTCCGCTTGTCGTATTGAAGACACTCCAATACACCAGGCCATATTGGCCAGAACCAATAAATATCCGTGGAGCATATTTTTTTTCCGTAGTCTGTCATGCCGCTGTCGCTTTCTTTTTTTAACGCCGACTTTGGGTACACGCCGCCTAGGCCCCATTTCCCCCACGCATGGCTGATAATCTCGTAATTGCTAGGTTTCTTTTATATTTTTTTTTTTTTTTGAGTGCCCCTACAAGTATTATGTCTGCCCTTTAACAAAGACCTGAAGAAGACATTTTTATACCCTTACAAAAATAACATTTCGTTTCAGAGCACACTTGGTATGCCGTATGAACAACAGTGCAGCTTCAGAGCGTTGCGAAGTTATTCATACCAATCGGTACCCTTGGCTCGCGTTAAGCCTCTAGGCCAGAATTAAATGTGCCACTACAAGAATAACTTAATTTGTTCAGGGCAGACCCACAGCAATGTCTCCTGTCGATGCACTCTACGTGCGCACGGGCGCACATTATCAATATACAAAAGTAGGATCAATATATTTGCGGAGACAAAAATTGCCGGAAGACAATCTGTTCCTAAATTAGGTCCATTTTCGTCACACTGCTTGTCCGAAGACGTTCAGCTTCTCAAGCATAAAGGTACGCGGGCTGTTCTCCGAGTAATGCGCTGTCGCGCTGAAGTTCCTTGCGCTCTGCGGATTACAGCTTATAGATTACAGCGGATTAACGCGTACCACTGTCCACGTGACGCGTTCGTATTGTCACTGAGGCAATTTCGTGCAATGACAGCGGAATGGAAGGTACATCTGGAGCACTAAACTGTGAGGCATACAGAGTGTAGCTGAAAACGAAATTATACGGATATTTTTCAATAAGGAATAACTTCAGCGGAGTCGTACTAGTAGTTCGTTTCAACTATTACGAATATCTTTCACTGCGCACCACGCGGTTAAAGCGGTGTCCTGGTCAATCTTCGCGTTCGGCGTTACCAGTGCACAGCCACAGCCTCTATTCAGCTCTAGCTCTTTTTAACGATAACCAAGCCTGAGAGGCTGTTGCTTCTAAGCCGTTGTGCAATGGTCTTGCGACAGCTCGCGAAGGTAATGAGTGTCCACTGTAAACCGTCAAGGTGGACGAACTGGTGAACGACTTCTGGTGGACGCTGCCTCGCCCTGGAGAAAGCAGGATTGTCAGGGATAACCTCATAGTTGAGGTGGTTGAGGCGTCGTGAAGCCTTGTACGGACGAAACTACCTCCTGAGTAGCTTTTCTGAAAGCCTTCGCCGACGGATGGGACTCCAAATCCACATTATCTCGCCTTGTTGATATGTGATCTATCGGCGGCGTAGATTGTTACGTTATTTCCGAAGGACAAAACTAGCAATCATAGCGAACAATTGAAAAATCATTCATGACCAATAATAAGTGGAAACATCCACTCTGCAGCATGGTTCCAAATAAAAAGGTAACAGCATAATTACATAACGATAATCACCTCAAAATTTATACATATCTAATACCCAGTTCTGGACAAGTGTAGGTAAGTGTATGCTTGGAATCAACCTTTTCAAGTAACCAGATAAGTCCGGGAGGGGTAGTGTGAGGGTGGCAACACTAATGAACCACGAGATAAGGCTGACACCAGAAGTTCTGATCCAGGGAATGACGCAGTGCGGGCGTCTGCTGAGTACGCGAGGTCTACGCAACAATTCCACGGGCACTGGACATGCTTCTTCTCGGTCAATGCTTGCGAGGTGATAACGGAGCATTCCAGGCACTGGGGCCTCTTTCTGCGTGAAAACTACACTGCATAGCTGCAGTCGGTGTTGTTACTCGACAGTGTCGCACAAGGACAATCCACAGAGCAGGTGACATATTGGAAGTAGGCATTTCAGCGCCCTGATGTTGCCCTTCGCAAAATGAGCAACCTACAGCTCAAGGCACCACTGAGCTGAGGTTAGGCATGCAAACAACGAGTACTAGGGGAGTGCGAATGCTAATCGTTGACATTGTATCGAATAGGAATCAATTAGTGCGAGAAATAAATCGACTTGATTGTCGGATACTTTTCAGTTTTCTAATAATGAACAGCTATTTTCGCCATCATTAAATAACAGTGTTCTTATTTAATAACCACAGCAAGTTTCTGTTATCGAAGACTTATTGAAAGCATAAAATGGCAATCAGGAACAAATATGTAGTCATTTCTCTCCAATTTAAGCGACTGCGTGGTGCTTTTAAAACGTTATTTCCATCAAAACTACTTCTAAACCTAACTTTTGCGCGAAAAGCCGCCCGAAAGTGAGTGAAACAGCTAAACTGCTATCATATATAACAGCACTCGTTTTCACTTTGAAACTATTATATGATCTTGCACTTACCGAGTTTAGTGATGAGCCTGGACTTCGTGAGTTCCAATACGTAAGAACTGTCTGAAATAAAAAAAGTGGCAAAGTTAATATTACGTGATACTATAAGACATCACATGCTAAAATTACGATATCAAGCAGAGTAGATGTTAAGTAGTGAATGAAGAAAGGATATGTATTGATATGGATTACCAGAGGAGGGTTAAACCATTCAAATTTTCGCGCAGAGCTCCCGAAATACTTCCGATTTCGCGCTGAGAAACTGCGATAAATCTGGTAAGTAAAAAAGCGGACAGCAAGTTGCGATAGCCTGCAAACGTTACAGACCCTGAAGTTGGCTCCAGTATTGCTACGTAATTACAACGTTGTTTAAATAATAAATTTTACTGTAAGAAAGATACGCACTTGAAATCAACGCATTAGGTGTATTTCTTATATCGGAACACATCTCTACATACATGTGCTAAGCTACCTTCCAGAACACTTATTTTGAGGGGCACAGTTATGGGACGAAAAACTCGCAACCGGAAGTTTTCTGCAATCACAAACACGCCACCGCCAAAACAAGGCTGATGCGGATATAACACTGAAAGAAATAATTTTTTTGATTTTCAGCTTGCACAGGAATACGCACGGTGGGCGCTGTCAAGTACTTCGGAATAGTAGACACAACAAAGGTCTGCCACAAAATCATTATGCAACATATACCGGCGTTATTTCCGAAGGAGAAAAGAGGCGGTGGTAACAATAGCGGCACTGCCCTCATGCGCTCCTGCTTCACTTTTACTTCTAAGGCAACCTCTGCCATCGTCTGTGGGTAAAACGAAATGTTGGGGAAGTTGTATAATTTCATGCACATACAATTGCAAAAATATTTTCAGTTCCGCATTTGCATTTCCTGTAATTTCGCCTCTGCACTGAAGTTAATTATGAAAGCGAGCATCCAGCGTATCTTCCTTCTCCATATGACCGTGTTCTTCACTCACTATCAAATGTTTAACAACAATTATAAGTAAAACTCAAATACTTTTATTCGAGCAAGAGTGGTTCCCCCGGGTAATTATTACCACGCGTCAGTTCGTTTGAATCACTATACGCTGTGCGTCTTTTTGGCCAGTCAGAGCGAGTCATGATTTTCCAGCACAAAGCTTTTAACCGTGCGAGTCGTACATGCTTCCTTCTTGATCTCTCACATCTTTCTTTTTCGATGTACTTACTGCTGCATACACTCTCGCATTTCTCTAGCGTCGGGAAGTTGTTGGCATTGCCCTGGCATCCTCCGTAGATGAACTGTTCGCAGGAGTTTGTCGTGGTGTTGTAGTAGTAGCGGGGGAAGTAGCCGTAGCAAGGGCCAGCCTTCATCGGCAGGTAGCAAGTGTCGTTTTTGAGCGCTGAGAGCAAAGCAGAAATAAAAAGAGCATTGAGAAAACGAATGGACGAAGTGGGCAAGATGGTAATAAATATCAGGCAGACAGGACCACTGTGTTCACGTTGAATAACGTGAACACGAAAACACCTGGAATGGTGCGCCGATGCCCAATCTTCCCAGTCATTCTCGGGACGGTTCGTGCGTACCGCGTTTTTCCAGCACCAACATTATCAAAAGGCATCACCATCAACGTGCGCGTAAAATTATTGAAGCATTCTGAATTTTTTTTTTTAAGTAGGAAGGCTTATGCGTTAGCCAGCTCGCTATCGCTCTGACAGAAGAGGAAAGATTTTGAGACTGCTGTAACTTGTCTTTGTAATTTTCGGTTTAGCGGTCCCGCACTGGTGTGATACTGTGTTATTTAAGGCGAGTAACTGTGTTATTAGTGCGGTATTTAGAGCACTGGCGAGCTGTTGTTTTACAGCGAAGCTGTAAAGGGCTGCTTTCCCCATTATCGTGTCCGCGTGTAGATATAAATCCCGAAGACTGTGCCATGCCGAGCTGAGCCGCGGCGGAGGTGAAGAAAGCATTAAGCTCTCTGTATTATTTTGATGTCGTTAGCCTGAAGGAACTGGTTCTTTCCCCACAGACAGAGAAACGAAGCACACAAGAATAGTTCCGAGTTGCTTACGAAGCCGCCTGCTGGCCTGCCTACCCACAGAAGGTAAGCCGAATGAGAAGCATAAAGCTATGGCTGACTAGGGAGTTACGACCCTGCATTCTTACAACAAACTTTACATTGCCCAGTGTTACATTTGGATCTGACTGCAGACACAAGTAAAACATCAGAACCAGCATGGCTGGTAGAAGATACTGCACAATGGTAAAATAAGTAGATTTGTCAATACTACCTTAATAAGTGTTGTGTTATAATCATTTCTGTTAGATTTCGCAGAAAGGGAAGTCACACAAATACTTGGTTGTACGAATGGAGTCAGTCACGAATCAAGACAACCAAGACAAGAAAAATGAAGAGGCCATTATGGCCTTTAACTGCTCTGCTGAAGTTACTATTTATCTCTTCACTGGTTGTCAAGACGCACGAACTGATTACGAGGCGCGAGTACTAATGACCACGGGTACTTCTAGACCATACGCCTTCTTTTTAACCGCCTATACGCAGCCTTCAGAAAATTGTGCAGTTTAACGACGCGAGCCTCTATTAGGCTAAGTTAGAAAATGTTCGCTTTGCACTTACGAGTGGTCAACTGCATGAACCTCTCCGTGACGTTCTGGTATCCGACCTCTGAAAAACCACAAGTAACGCAATGTATGTCAGTGCAGTGCAGGCGCCCTTAGGCCTTTGTGACCAAGGGCAATCTGGTAAACGGAAATTATACCAGAGCAAAACAATATGAAACCACCAGCGCTTCAAGAAAGAAAGCATACCGTGAAATTAGAATTGTTTGCTTCATTCGCCTGTGTAGTGATTACAAAATCAGGCAGAATTAAATAATGTTTGAATTGTTGTAGCTCTCTTTGCTTCATCGTAAATTTTCGTTTGAAATTAAAAGTGGTGAGTTGTAATGCCGCAATAGCAATGCTTGCTCAATTGCTATTTGCAGTTTCTTATTCTTGAAATTCGCTTTCCCTCGACACTTACGGACCAATACACTCTTCATTATTGAGGAACTGTTGTATACAAACACTTAGCGAAGTTTGCCTTTCTTTGCATTCGTGTCGAATATATGTGTTGATAGTTATCAATAGCGTTTGACCACGTTAATTTACCCGCGTGCTGGGGCCTTTGATGCGAGTGAAGGAGGCTTCAGAGGAGACCTGGATGAGGTCGTCGTAAGAGTTTTGATGAAGTGTTTTGCTTTGAGAGACACTTTCCTATAGCACACATTTCCGTAAAATAATAATTTCAGTTAGTAGCACGTCTAACTCTGTAGTGCTGCTTTGAGGAGGCGCAAATTTTTTCGTAATGTCCTTTTATCGTTTTACAGAAGTACGATAGCCTTCGGGCACAATTATGTAATGAGACGCCCGCTTGGATTTAAGGTTACCGTTTCTTTACTCCCTATCTATCCTAACGAAAAATCTACAAGGACGTTGCCACAGCCAACAGCTTTCTTTGGTTCTTTTTCTTGTTTTCGTGGTGGGCGGCCACACTTTCAGTGCCGTAAGAAGGAGGAGAACGCTGTCACGGAGGCGCAGGACCCATCGGGATTCGAAACTATCGCGGCTCTCCTCACACGTAATAGTTATTAAACCAACGCTTGCACTACCGATTACGGTAGTAATCGGTAGTGAAAGTAGTTTTCTTGCACTGCGAAACAAGGAAATGCAAAGATGTTGCACAGTGCCAACCGCAGACGTGTTATAAAACGCACTGGAGAAGAAGAAACGCGCTATAAAGGAGGAAAAAGAGAAAAGTACAGAGTTTGTGCAACGACTTCGCCGCATCTGCATGCGTCGCGGGATGAACTATAACATAGAAGTGCGTCAATTGACCGTGAAAGAACGACGCCTTGCGTCGCACTTACTGCAGGTCTTCAGGCACTCCTCCAGTTCGTGGAAGTTGTTGCGGTTTCCCCTGCAGCCTCCGTAGATGAAGCGCTCGCAGTACTTGGTCGTCGTGTTGTAGAAGTAGCGAGGAGCGTAGGCCCTGCAGGGTCCGACCTTCTTCGGCTCGTAGCACACGGGATCCGTGGGCTCTGCGCGTGCCGTATTGGAAGCCGAACATGTTCGCTCCATATCATTAACATTTATACGCTACAACTTACCGGGGTACTAAAAAAAATAGACAGCTGCTTTGACAGATAATATACGCACCTTACATTGTTGATAGGTTCGGGTTATTGAAAAAAAAAAGTAATATGAATTCAAGTAGTAAAGCATGTATCTCATATGAGGATATTTTCTCCAAGTGGCAATTCATTGCACGCTCTCAGACGCAGTTTAATTCGGACCGTATAGGCAGGTACATTACTTCCATTTGAACGATGCGTTTTCTTTGCATTGTACTTTGCTGGAGCATTCCCACGTGTTGTAAGTTAGGCATTTATCGTGAACGCACACATACAGAAGTCACAGACGGCTGAAGATCGCATAGGCGCGCACTTACAAATTAATTACCCTAAATGTTCGTGCCTATCCTTCCCTTGTCCAACTAACGCTGTCTTGCGCATTAGCGGGCGCTTTCTCTTGTCTGATATGATTTTAGTATAGTGCATGTGTGCATGCGATTATTAGTTGCAGAATTTGACATGATGGCAACCGACAATTGAATGCAAACTGCTTGATCACTTGTTTATGTACGGATGGTCTGCTGAATACCACATTGTTACAAGTCACACCAACTTGAAAAGTGGGAGAACACTTGGAACTTTGCTGATGTTGAAAAATACTTTTGCGCCCCCGAATGGCTGAATGCGAATGCTTTATTCCCGCCTCTATTGTTTCACATTGTTGCTAAAAATATTCCGGTTTGGTTTCCCTTGGGATGCGTTGCTTCCCAAAAGTTTTAATGCTATTAAAAAGTGTTCTGCTCGGCACAGGAGCATCGAAAACCATTATGTAGCCCATTGCCCGCCACCCTGCCCCCCCCCCCCCCCCTTCCACATACACGCATGCCCAGCTGAAGAACTGCGTAGTAATTAGCACCTCGCGCTTGTTCTAATAAATGCCTGTTCGCAGTTATATGACATTCCATTATAGACAACATTGTAGTTTGGTGTTGCGTTTTGTGCGTCCGTGTTTTCCGTGAGTATATTGTTGGGAGGCCCACTATTGCATGAGATAGGAATGAAAAGATTGCCGCATTTGAATTTTGAAATTGTTTGTTAAGAAGTCCAGCAACTACGCACGAATTTGCGTCTAAAGCTGCGATAAGTATGGGAGCATTAAGGAATAAACTTCAGTGCTATTAAATGTTGGGCAAGCTTATACATCACAATGCGTTGGCGGGCTAGTTGGTGCGAATCCATGAATACTTTGTCTAGCACAAAACAAGAGACACAAGAAAGACGACAGGACAAGGTGCCTTGTCCGGTCGTCTTTCTTGTGTCTGTTGTTTTGCGCTAAACAAAGTATTCAAGTTTATACATGTTAACTCTGTGAAAAATTTTTTTATCTATACTCGCGGGCAACTTTCTGTGGCAATGAAGAGAAAGGTACAGATGCAAGGCGTGCACAAAAGAGAGCGCTTCTGAAGAAAGTGCCACACTTTCATCCGCTTTGTTTGAGCTAGGGAAGACAAAACATAAACAACTTGTTTGTGTTTTCATGCAGGGCCTACGCTTCTCGCTACTTCTACAACACGCCACTGAGTGTTGAAGTTGCCTTATTTTGCGGCTTCTTCCCTTCCTTGACTGGCCAAGTGTGAAACCGTCATACATGGAGGCTGCCTTAATTCAGCCTTTTTTTCTGAGAAACCAAAGGTGCAGACAAACTCTGCCGGACTACTTGACACGGGAACACGTGTGCAGAAGCTCCACTCACGTAACTTTCCCGTGAACGCCACTGCACGTTTTTCGGGAGAATAGATGTAATGTAGTCTTGAAGCTGCCTTGGCTCATTTCATACTTTCCTCCCTTCAATAAAAAAAATCAATTGATTGCCAGTGCCGTGTTGTCCTCTTAATTTTCTATTGTCGGGATTTTCGTAATGTTCTGGATAAATCGCAAGTGTCGACTACGGTGTAACCGTGGTGTCGACTGACCGGTGAGGCATTGACAGTGATAGCAAGATTTAACCTTGCGCGTGAGCTCTTCGGACAGTGTTGTAACCATATGCAGGTGTCTCATGTTGGTGCAGAGCAGCACACTACGCTACTCCTGAATGGCAGAAGGTACAGCACCATGGGAGTTGCCAGGCGTCTCAGAACGCGGGTGTCATGAGCGTCGCCAGTGTCGTGTCAGGCGTCGTTCGTCGACACTTTTCTAAAACGAGACCGACGGCAAACTGTCGGCGTAAGTCAGCGCCCCATGAAATATTAGGTCAGTAAAGGCCACTGGCACCAGTACTGGTGAAATAACGGGCGCTATAACGTAAAACTATTCCAAACGTTTCTATTCCAATTCTGCAATCAGCCTCGCGCGATTGGTCAAAAGCTTTTTTGGACCACCCCCATTTCACCTGTCTGTCACGCGGCGTCACGAAAACCGTGATAGCTCCTTACCTGATACAACGTTTACACACGGATTATGCATGATTTGACCGAACAAAAGAAAAAGAGTTATTTCTGATTCGACGCCTCTTCGTCATTAGCCCTGGGCTATTGGTCAAAAGCTTTCGGGCTGCGCCCACTTCACCTGCCTCTCAGGCGACGTCACAAAACCCCCAAAACTCGCCGCGTCAAAGTGACGTGTACGCGATAAAGATACTATAATATGCCGAACAAAACTGAATTATCTTCTGAATAGCCACAGGCTACCCCGTTCCGAAAGGAATAAAAGATGGCTGCCGCCGATAGCTCAGGAACTGGCTATTCGCACCTGCCGGAGAGCATGGGTTTATTTGCGTGTAATAAAACTTTTAGCATGGCCGTGTAATGTTTTCGAGCACTTTTGGCACGTTTACGACCTCGTTCAGCCAACCCTTCTGTGCTGAGTATCCGTTTTAGCGTGATTCTTAAGCTTCCGTTACATGCAGCCGCGATTGTCGACGAACCACCGCAAGCTAAGTAAGGGAAAGTGGACCAATCGCAGACGCCGGCACCACCCACTTCATCCCGTTATCGATTTTCAGTGCAGTGGCTCGGCCCTATCAAATCCCTCTCCACTTGAGCGTACTCCTCGCCTCTTGTGAGCCAATTAGATAAGTCAAGCCGCTGAGTGTAGGGAATGTTATTCGTTTTTCAAGCAAACCAAAGTGACCTCCTATGAACGAGGAGAGCGTTTGATTGGTCTGTTCAGACAACCCTGCGGGGGACCTCCCGGTGCTTGAGTCGGTGGTTACGCAAATTCGACGTCAGGAGATTGGAATAAAAACATATTGGAATAGTTTTACGTTATAGGGCCCACATTACTTTCATATGGCGAGCCCTAATATTCTTTGGCCTTTCCTTAACGATTTAGGATAAAAGACATACGCTGCGAATGAAATGTTTGGCTGTCCTTTCCGCCATGCAATTGCCAACATCTTGATGAGTTAGTAAGTGAAGACCGTAAAACTTGGTGAGACCTGCTTTAGCGTTCTAATAATATAGCATTTATTAGCATACCGAAGCATCCACACAAACCACCACACCAACGGCGATGCCGCCGATGACTACGGCAATAATTTGCCCGGTGTGTCTATATAACTGTCATTGTAATAAAATGAGTCCCACGGAGTTTTAGACATCGAGGATTCAGTTTAGGGAATGTTATCGCCAGATGAATAAATGAACTCGAAGAGCTAGTACAAAATAACGCCAATGGCGTAGAAATGAATAAGCATTATTTGGCGCGCAAAGCGGTTTGGGGGCGCTATTTCTAAAGTTTCTTTATCATGCATGGTATAACATGCGAAGCACGCTTATTATAGACATGAAGGGGACATTCTAGAGCAGTGGCACATTCCAGCGCATGCTTGAAGCGAGCATCACACGTTAGACAGGATAACGGTAGGCGTATGGGAGTGTGGTATGGCAGTTCAGCATGTCCATGTCGTGGGATACGATGTGGCATGTCTTCCAAATGTCTGCGTTGCTCACGTTCACCGCAAGACAAGCCCCGAAGCGCCTGTTCTTTTTTAATGTTTCTTTTTACAGTTTTGTTCTTACGGCGCCCATGAAATAACCTCCCAGTAGTCAATTCATACGCACCCGGTTCCGACACGAAGTTCATGTCAATGCCAGACGTGAGGTTGTAGGGCTCTGAAAAAAAAAAAAAAGAAAGGAAGATGTTTCATGCAAACATTGCATGAAAAAGTTCAATATCAGGAGAACAAAGAAAAAGCCCCAACTGGATAAATCGAGGCTATTTGTTGGTTGCGCATCTTAGGATGCGTTGAGTAGAGATGAGTAAGACTTAGCGAACTGTCACGTAAACTGGAGCCATGCAGCTGTGATGTGTAGTCATAAGTGATATTCGCTGCTTTGTTACCGCGCTCTTCCTTCTTCTCGACCTCTCCTATTGTTGTCTTTCTGCAAAGCTAGGCATTGTGCACATGTGCTCTTGACAGCAGCTTATAAATGGGCGACGTTTCTTCGACAGTAAACCAGTTAGTAGTGTGCGCTATGCCGTCCTTCTATGGTGTGGTCAATTGAGGTTAGAGCAGTCGGACTCGGTTGTACTAAGCGTATAACAACATGGACCCTTCATTAGTGCGTATGGACATTCTCATTTGGAAATTAGTTTGAGATGAAACAAACGCAATCATGGACAACAAAGCGTACTTGGAAGGAGGTTATGAAATTGAAAGAATGCATTTTTACGCGCTCCTAAGTGGAACGTGAGACCGTACATTGCGTAGCTGTCGCTTTGACGTCAGGATGCTAGGTCCACATTATTGAAAATCATGTGCACGACGTGGAACGAGGACAAATCACTGGTGAATCAAAATCAAAACACCACAATCCGGCAGATGGAAGATGAAAATGGAAACTGAATTAATTAAAAAAAATTGGCGAACAATGAATCACACTACTCAATCCACTAAACAATGGAGCGAGACAATGCGGGAGCTAGCCTGTAGCGAATACTTATACGAGAGAAGAACTTTTGATTACCACGGGTCAGTGATGGTGAGGCCTAGGTCTACTTCAGAGGGTAAAACGGGGGCGCCGGACGACAGATTGAGCTTGCCTGTCTGTCAAGGGTATCAAACATTGAAAGTTTCCATTAGATATTTGCGGCGTTTATTGCCCAAGAAACCTGGCAAGTGATATTTGTGTAATGCGGCTGTTTGGGCTTGGTTCGTACAACATAAGGGCCAATTGCAGCGCGAGTATACACAAGGACAGTAGAAACGAGACGACGGACGGTTGGAAGTTGGTTGGAAGTTAGCGCTCGTCTGTCGTTTTAGCTTTAGATTTAGTTTACCACTTTAACGAGGTTATTAAATATTGAAAGGTTCCTTTAGATATTTGCCAGCTCTCTTACCTAAGAGGCATTGCAAATATTTGTGTAGTGTAGCTGTTTGGGCTTGTTGGTACAACATAAAACAGAAAAGAGGAGAGCAGGTTGCAAGTTGCTTTGCAGTTAGGGCTCGTCTGTCCTCTCGTTTCTTCGGTCCTTGTGTATATCTGCGTTGCAGTTCACCAATATATTGGCGTGTCAGGAGTAAAGGTTTCGCCATCCTCAGGTGGGCATTTGCAGGTTTTAATGCCTTGAACCTACTGTATGAATTATTTTCGCGTGTTCTATAATTTCGGTAGACCTTTACAGAGCACCGCAATGTCTGAAACTAATGACGATTAGCCAAGCTAAACCCTTCTGGAGTGAGCCCAATTTTGGACTCTCAATCACTCTTCAACAAATCGAGTTCTGCCACTGACGCACGGTACAGCTCACTTCAAGTACTCTTGTCAAAGTGTCACCTCCAGGCTGACGCTATCAGTGCGCGTGCGCTGTTGATCGTGGGTGAATGACAACGCATGAAAAGTAACTGGGTTTGCCAAAACCCAGAGGTCCGTCGAGGAGCAATAAGCTACAAGGCCATGCAAAGAAATATTTCTTTTTTATACTTAACTTACAGGCCCCCTAATGGAACTACGTAGGGGTGTAGAAAAAAGATTATTACCTTCTGCACCGAAAGGAAAAAGTGCTAATCAAGCAGGGGAAGCAGGGGTACACAGGGGAAACCATTGCGCACGTCTTTAATCTTGAATATGTGTGTGACAGTAATAGGCTTAAACTGCAGAATGATGTTGGTTGCGTCAACATTATTCGTCGCTGAAAATATTTTTCCGTACGCAATTTAAGTTTATATGTGCGGATACACTGTAGTGTGTTTTCAAGCTTCCAATTTTGATAGAAGAGACATGAGTCTCTCATAGCGACTTGCAGGCCAAACAATATAGCAATATTTTTTTTTTAGACTGCAACCACAATACTCAATCTCGTGTAATATATCATACATGCTTACTCTAGAAAAACGTTATTTCTCAAAAATAACAAGAGGTGCGAAAATTATAGTGGAACATTTATTGTTTTTCACATTTGTGGCTTCAGTGAAATATTCTGCTAATGACGTTTTCCGTCTATTACCAGATTAAGTTTGCTGCCCGGTGGACTGCATCTGGCAAGTAACATTTACGAAAGTTTTCACTGCGTACGAACGAGTAAAATATGAGTTTGTATCCAACAGATCATATCTTCGTAGATAAACGCGCTCACTGAACTTATCACAAACGACAAGATCTCCCAAAACCACAGGAATCATGCCAGCATCGACTGTACCAGTGAGTATATAGCCATGCTTTGAGTGGCAGGATTGGCCCGGCAAGCCGCTGTATATTTTTAAAAAAATAGGCCAAGTAATTGGATGAAGCATATGAAACCTCTCTGCCCACGCTTATGTAGGTGGTCGAGCTCCACACAAACGTTATTTGAGGATTCTAAAGAAGCGGACAAAACTTATTTCTCTGACAGTAGTTATGACAAAATTATGACAAAGTGAGAAAGTTATGACAATTACCACAAAGCTATGACAAAGTGGCCTCCTGGACTGAGGAGGCCACCCACCTTTGGGCTCAAGAAGCCTCGTCTAGCGATGAAGTTTATATCTCTTTCACCCAATAGACCAGATTTTCTAACATAGCCTTACAGGGCGAGCATAAGTCGTCAATTTGACGACTTATGACGACTTAAATTTGACGTCAGAACATTGGAATAAAAACATATTGGAATAGTTCTACGTTATAGGATCCCAGGCTGCGATCCGCTGCAGCCCGTGCCGTTTCCAAAGCCCTCTCACCATCATCATCACCGTAACAGAAACATTGCGGCTGCCTAGAGACACTGAAAATTCTGGTCTAGATGTAGTCGTGTGCAGCTCTCCATGCCGCTATGATGTACATCACCGAAGAGCCTACAGAGAAATGGGTCGTATTTTGTGACTCAAAGGCAGCCCTTCACAGCATCAAGTCCGCATTACGTCCCAGAACTTACGAGCAAATGACATCTGAAATCAGGGAACTGCACCACCATGCTCTGGAAAGTGGACACCACATTATATTTCAGTGGATTCCTGCTCACTGTGGCATCGTCGGCAACAACCTAGCTGACAAGGCTGCCCGGTGTGCCCACGAAGATACCAAGACGCGTCCAACACCTTTGGCGAGGTCGGACGCTGCCAGAGAACTTCGCCAACTTGCGCGTAAGAAGTCCCAAGATCTCTGGATTTCAAGTGGCCTAAATTGCAGATTACGTAAACTGGACCCCACGCTACGGCTACAACTGCCATCTAGCCTTCCCCGCGGCGAAGCAACCTTGTTGTGTCGCTTGTGGCTGGGAGTGGCGTTCACGAACGCATACTCCTACCGTATGGGAATGGCCGAGAGCCCGATGTGAGACTCCTGTGGGTGCGAGGAGACCATCGAGCACCTATTGTGTACCTGCCCTCGCTACGATGTCCAACGCCTCTCTCTGCGGGCAACTTTACGCAGACTGGACTCGAGATGTTTCACCGAGTCAAAGATACTCGGACCGTGGCCACACCCGTCACTAGCTCGAAAAGCGATTCGTGCACTAGTGCGGTACTTGAAGTGCACGGGCTTAACAGACCGTTTATAGTGTCCTTGTGTATGGTGTCGCTCCCACACGTACTCAGTGCTTCCTCTCTCCCTTTCTTCCTCTTTCTATTCCCCTTTCCCCCACCCCCAGTGTAGGGTAGCAAACCGGATGCTGTTCTGGTTGACCTCCCTGCCTTTCCTACCCTTGTTTTCTCTCTCTCTGGTCTAGAAATCAGTTGCCTTACAATAAAGCAAGAACTGTCTTTTTCAGCGTAAACGAAAAAGAAAGAAAGAAAGAAATACAGCGTACATCTGCGCTCAAAGAATCTCTTGTTCCGTTCAAAATAATTTTTGCTGTCGTAAAAATATGAACTCCCGGTTCCTAGTTGTTTTTTTTACAGAGTTACATTTTACACTGTGCGCAATAGTTTCGCGCGGTTGCCTTACTGCAAGTCCGGGTGCACTGTAGCAGGGTGTGGAAGTTGTTAGCGTTGCCTTGGCATCCTCCGTAGATGAACCGCTCGCACTGCTTGGTGACGTTGTTGTAGTAGTAGCGAGGGATGTAGGCAAGGCACGGCCCGGGTTGCTTGGGCAGGTGGCACACGTCGTTCGAAGGCACTGCGTTAACGCATAGATTTGCCACAGCACTCGCTGACCCCCGTTTACAGACAAAAAAAGAGAAACGACGGACGCTACAATTGCTTGTAAGAGTAATAGTCCAGCCATACCTGACGCTGGGCATAGTATTGGTGATGGCCTGCCACTGGCAAAGAGCGCTTATAGTAACGAAATGCTTGCGTTTCATAGAGTCGCCGAATCATTGTCTAATTTCGAAAGTGTACGCTGGGCGGGCTTCTAAATTGTAATGGGTTGCGTTAATAGTGCAGCTGCCGGAGGCATGCGCAATAGATGGCATATGAATAATTTCACGCTTCAGTGTGGCCATAAATGCGTGGCGCGTGTCGCCGAACTGAATTGCTTGAATTTGCTTGAATGTCACTAAAATCGTCGCTAAAAATATCTAGTGGAGTAGAAATAAAGCGGGCACTTTGGAACACTGTAAGATGGTGTATATAACCCACCGAAGCTTTTCGCGTTCATCCAGTATCCATGCAGATGAGGGCTAAAGGGTACATTTACCGGCGCGGTGTACAAGGCATCTATTTATTTATTTATTTATTTATTTATTTAACATACATTCAAGGCCCGAAGGCATTACAGAAAGGAGTGGGTGAACATAACAAAAAAGTTGTGCAAGATAAAGAGACATATTCAATTTTTTTTAATAGTTAATATAATATATCCACATAACAACGGGCCGAGACGCGCTGAAATATTGCTTTTACCTTCAGATTGTACGGTTAGCAAAAATCAACAAACAAAAAGCACAGATAACCTCATTCTTTAAGCCCTAAATTTAGCCACTTTGGCCTCAATATCCTTGCAAACTCTGTAGTTCTTGCCGCTCGCATGCTTGGAGGTCTTATGTTGCTAACGCGGTGATGGCAATTATGTTATCTTTATGTACGTCAAATAATTCGATTCCGCCGGCTCATCCACCCGAAAGCTTCATGCACTTCTTACTGGGGCGTACAAAAATCATGAGAAGCGAAAGCGGCGCGTACTTTTTCGCGTGAACGGGCCCTGCCGATCCGATGTGTATGCCTTCCTATACATTCGACTTTTCTTATTAAGCACCTGCTGCCTTTGATATTTTTCCATGCACTTTAATGCAATTGACTTTGTAAGTGTATTTACGGTTGCGATGGCATTCGAGCGTAATTATTGACACCGCAGATCGTGCAGCGCTTAGATTGATTCAAATTCGTGTTGTGGAAAGTAAATGAATAAAGCATCACTTTTGTGAGCACAATGTGAAGCTAGCACGCTGTGAGCCACAAGCGCGATGCGAACTGTGAAGAAAGCTGTTGCTTCACATGGTCACAGCCAACGCGCCCAACAGGCACGTTGGCACGCTCACGTGTAGTTTGGGAATAATAAATTACATCCTAGAAAGCCCTTTTCGAAGGTACTTTCTTAACTTCGAAGTAACTAAAATGTCGCGAATCGTTCTGTCACGTCAGGCAAAAAAGTCGCCGGGCACCAAATAGAGGAGTTAGTCGCTAATCAGGCAATAAAGTCGCTAAACCTAGCGACAAAATGTCTGAAATAGCAACAGTGGACGCCTTACAGCGACACATGGGAAGTTAACAATGCGGTAGTTTTGCGCGTATTTGAACCGTACTTAAATATTAGTTTCAAAGTTGAGGTTGTGGATCGGAAACATTTACACTGAAGATGTTGGGCCAAATTCACGGAGATCTTCTTTCGTAAGTGCGAGCTGCTTTTGGTTGGCCGCCTTCGTTAGTGACATGTCTGGCATGGGAAATGGCTAGAACTCTTTCTTACGAACTATTCCGGCGTAAGCGCTCTTTGCCAATACAGGCGCTGGTGATTTATTGCGCTCGCGAGTACTCATGAGCAAGACTTAATTCTGCGTTACTGGCGTACGGAGGTATTTTCTTCGTTTGTCCCCCTTTTTTTTTTCTGCACGTCTTTCCTAATATTTAACAGATATGCCGACAGCTATTACGCAACAGCGGTCCTTTCATTAAGCGTACCTAAACAAGGACGGTTAGGATTCCTGCGTAGCTGCTTTTCAATATTTTTTTTTTAATTGCTGGGTTAGGGAACAAAAATATAGCGCGTATTTAAACGATAGCTCCTGAATTTTTTTATTATTTAATTGACGCTGACTATCCTATAAGGCAACGTTTCGCACCTGCAGAATTTAATTTTTATTTAGTTGTTTCCATTTCATGGGCAACCTGAGAATGTCCTTATTGGACAACGCAACAACATGTTAACCATGGACGATTGTGAACCGTCAGTTACCACTGTCTAGTAAAAGAGAAGGGCGACATAATGTTAAACATTATATTTACTTTAGATACCAGACGGAATTAAAACTTGTGGCCGTTAAAAATGGTGTTAAGGGAATTGTTGAATGGGGCAACAAAAGAAAATTACGCAACAAAACGGGCGAAGTCACATCTCTAGTGGTCCTTACCTGTTTTTAAACAAATAATAAATCGCTACCTTTTATAATAAAAAAAATTCACAGCCCTTCCACTATATCAAGATGGAAGACCAGCGAAGCTGTTTAGCGCAGGACACGGAAGTGACCCACAATATTGAACAGAGGTTGGAAGATATTTATTGTCCCAATCTGTGGCCATCGTGGCGATACAGGTACGCGCACACCTTCGCGAATCACCTCTGTTATTAAATGTGTCCGTCACCTACTACTACGAATGGCTCATGCCGCCTTAAGTAACGGTCCATACCCATGTAAACGCGGCCTCCCCATTACGACAACAGAACTGAAATTCTACGCTGGAATGGCGAGCGGCAACGGAGCCCGCTGTCGCAGACGACGACGACGAACGCGGGAGAAGTGGCACTAGCGCGTTTGAGCGGTTGGTGCCGAGAATTATTAACGTGAAAGCGTTAAGGGCCCCGTGTCGTAGAAAAGCCAGCGTGCGCTTCCAACGTCGAACGTCACTTCGGCATAGATAATTTAGAAGCCATTTTCGAACCACGCATGCCGACCACTCTTCTACCACCGAAGTGGCTCATACCTTGCCTTTCATTCTTTACAAAATTATTCCTCACTATATTGAGAACGGCAGCTCACAAACAAATGTATTGAAAAAAAAAAAAAACACCGACAGGGCATATATTTTGTGCTAACTCTTCTCAGACTGAAATAATATTAATAGTAGTGTGAAACAATAACAGGAGATCGACCCACATAAGAGGCCGCGTTTCTGCCAGAATGCTTGCCTTCTTGCTTAACGTTACATAATCTGCAGTTGCCGGGAAGCATGAAAGGCAGTCAGGGTTGTTTGAATGCTGTCGCGTTCCCCTCTTAAAGACGAAGCTCAAGCTTGCTCTAAATTTTTAACAGTTCTTTTTGAAAAAAAAGTGCAAAGTATCTTTTTTTTTCAAGAACATCTGTTCTTGCCCTTGTGCCTGGGACCTCTTTGGGTCCCACGTGTGACAAGGGTAGTTCAAGGGGGCGTTATAAGTCCCCTCGCATACAAGGGTACGTGCCATTGCACTTGGACCCTTTCTTCGCTATCACCAGGATCGGCACGCATAATGATTTGTTTTTGTCAACATCTCGGACACATGTTTTTCCAGATTCTAGCCGTCCACAGCTTCGCTGTAAAAATTGGAAACTAGAAGAAATATTATCAATTAAGTGGACACGACATGGGTGTATTGTAGTCGTCGAAAACTGAGGGACAATTGCGGAACTTGGCATTCAGTAGTATGCACACAGAACATCTGCTGCGCCCCCTGCACGTTAATGTATTGCGGAGCGTTTTACTGTCATAATTTACGATTAATTCCATTATCGGCTTTTTTCTTCGTTTTATATATATATATATGTATATATATATATATATATATATATATATATATATATATATATATATATATATATATATATATATATATATATATATATATATATATATATATATGTATTCGTAAGTAAAATAAATAGTGAACATCGAATTGTGTTTTCGCGTTAGAAGTTTTCTTTGTCACAGCCATATACTGCACGGTGTAAGAAACGCTCTCTTGGCTAAAAAACTTTTGTCACGGCAATCTAACCTTTATTCTATGCGTATAGATATAAGTGGTCTCCGCACCCTCACTGACGGTGGGTGTACTTTCTGTATAACGCATTCCTCTAAATGCGTACGCCTACAAATGTAAAAAAAAAAATCGATAGACTGATGGATATTTGTGAGATGCACTGTTATGCAGGGCCAAACGTTTTTCTTGGAGCAGTTCACATCATAACACGCCCAGACGTTTGTTCAGCCATGGAGTGTGCCGAATATCTTGCAACGATTGGTTCCATACAGAAATTATTCTATGATGCGCTCACTTACCGGGCTCCGACACCAGTTCCGGGATAGAGATGATGCCCTCATGTTCAGTCGTATCTGTGAAAGGAAGCAAACGTCAAACAAAGAACTTACTTTCCTTGTTTCTAGTGGAGTCTCTAGACCCAATGTTAGCCTGTGCCGTAATACTCTAAAGAGGTTTTTGAAAGAGTACTATATTAGATGAAAGAGATAGCCATGAAGCGCATTTATTAGAAACATGCAGTGCAGTCAAACAGTCTGCCGTCCATCGCTGGCAGATGCCTGAACAATGCCTAACGTTTACAAAATCAGAATAATCACATTCTCCACGACCGAATGGTCCCACAGAAGCGCACAAGAGAGAGAAACAAAAATAAATCTCATAGCTCGTGAGGCCTCTCATGCTGTTCATGGATCATGTGAGTTCGGCGCCGAGGAGTGATATAACAATTCTGAATTTTCACTACCAACCACAAAAAATAAATAAACGCAATTTAAATTATTGTCCGCTAATGTAAGAGAACGAAAAGTGTAGTGGCGTAGTCCCGTTTTAGTGCAAGTTCTATTTCAAGCTCATAGAACCACCAAAACGTTTGTGTCCATTATTGTTATTGTTATTTTTAATTTTTGTAATCGGCACACTACAGTAGTAGACAAACCCAATCGGCTAAAGTACCAATGGTTGTACGACACACCGCACACCGTCGAATTCAGCTCAAAGAGCTCGATTTTGGGTGCGAAGAATAGTCCAACCTGCAAACAATGCTTCTCTGTTGGGCATAGTTGTGAAATTTTGCCCTTATTCGAAACGTCACCAAGGCAATAGCCTTAAAACGGCCTCTGCAGAACTGATTTGCCAAGACAATAGTAGTTGAAGGTTTGTTCTGGTGCGCTTTACGGAAATATAGCTGTCACGTTTTTAGGCCTTCAAAGTGCAGTGACCGACCGTCACCCATGGCCGTACCGTCGCACGTGAGAACAAGCAGCGGCTGTGGCAGAACGTGCATGTATGTGAGCGAGTGAGCTGGAACACACCCTTGGAAATCAGGATTATCAAAATGTGACACTCTTACGAAAACAAAAAACGCACAAAAAGAATGAACTGTAAGAAAAAAAACAGAATGATAAAAAGAATGTTAACTTGTGTGACCGCCTTTGGGACACGTAAGGACGTTATAAATAAATGGCATGGTGGATTAAGCAGCCTTGAAATAACTCAAGTTGATTTTATAGGGAGTATACAAGTGGAACTCACTGTAGGACTCTGCCAGCCGCCGGGTTGCCAGGACGTATTCCTCGACCAGCTCTGTGTAAGAATACAATTCATAGAGAATATGAGGTTTGAGAGGAGGGCTGCTTTTCGTTGTGGTCCCCGTAATTCTATAAATTTCAGGAGATATTTCGGAGACCTATTTACTACAGTTACCCGTCTCCTTTAGAAGCGTCTCTGCACTGACGCACTCGCACTGATTCCGGCATTTATTTATTTATTTATTTATTTACTTATTTATCCAGCTATTTATTTATTTTTGTTTATGAATGCTGTTTTTGTCTATTTAGTTGTTTGCTAATTTATTACCTGCTGGTTGATTACACAACATCGACTAAGCTGGGTAGCGTAGGGAAAGAAAAACAATGAGGAAGTATAAAGATGTGAGGTAGGTCGACAAATATGGATCTGCATAGCTGAAACACACACAGAAAAGCAACAAACACAACATGATATCGTGGCAGGAATGTACACATAGTTAAAGTTACCAGAAAGGGTTAAAGAAAGGTGAGAGCTTTGGCTCAGTAGCACATGCGAAAAAGGCAGCAGTGACGTATTTAATATAAAATGGTTAGTATCAGATATAGCTTTTCACATCGTACTCAAATCTTCATGCAACCTATGTTGCCACGAAATGTTCACCAGCCGTCTTATACGCTTTTTCTTTTGCGAGGATCTTACATGAACTTTGTAGCTTGCCACTGAATATTGTGATATCCTTCCTGTACTAATGTGTTCGTGGCGCTGTAGGACTTTCAAATAAATGAAATGTCACGCAAATACCGCTTGGGTACATCACCTGTCGATGGGTGCCTGCAGGTCGCCATGCACTCTTGCTCAGTGGGGTACTTGTTGTCGGTGCCGTCGCAGCCGCCATAAATGAAAGTCTTACACCGACCCAGGTTGGAGTCGTAGGCCCAAAGGGTGAAGAGAGCCATGCACGGTCCGGTCTCGGCCCTGGCGAGACACTTGGCCTCGTACGCTGTCTCAGCTGAAAGGAGAAAATGCATTCAAGCTCAGGCACTTCGCGAGGAGGCGTAATACCCGTCATGCGCGTTCAGCAATGCGCTCGCATGAGTCGGCACAAATCTAGCACCGTTGAAGGTCATCAACAAGCCTACTGAACTTCACTCCAGCTCAACACACCTAACAATCATCAGTTGCAACAGCAGACAGTACGAAATACGAGCGCTGCAACTGCCCATGTCGTTGGTTCATGGGCTCGGAACAAGCATAGATGCTGGCAATTCCTGTTGCATAACTTGCTTGTACTTATTTTTCCTAATACAGTCATGATAACGCTTGAAAACGTCTTCCTACTTCTGACCTTTGCAGCGATGTGAAGAGTGCGGGTGATCATTGATACAGCCGACCACCCGCACTCGTGACCATCGCCATTACACCGGACATAGGCTAGGAAGTTCCAACGCAGTTCAACATAACGAATGATCTGCGATGCCCATGCTATTGGAGTGCAGGATAACAAAAGATGTTGGCTTTGGCGAGCTCGTCAAAATAGCGTTCTTGTTTCTGACGACGCGATTCAAACTGGAATTAACTAGCAGTCTGTGCTTCAGGTTCCGTTAGCATCGTAGAAATGGGCAGTTGCAAATGGATAACGAAACACGGTAAAGAAAATCAGAACCGGCGGCCTCCAAGTACCGGCATTAAATGCGGTATTACTTACGCGGCTGTTAACCCTGATATTGTGTGCGTGGTTTTCACCATAAATCTCAACTGTGCCGCGGATTTCAATGAAAAATGTTCAAGTTAATCAGAGCCCATGTTTTCTTAGAATTCGTTTCTAATATTCTGTTCATTCCTTGTTACACATCTTTCCAAGCAAGTGATAGAAGTGACAGTGAGGGCGAGCTTTTGTTCGAGTCAGTAAGACCAGCAATAAAGAAAATCCACAGGTAGTATTGCAACATCCTCGTGCTGAGAGAGAAGTGATGTGCAGAGTACTGGACCAGTTGGACAATCGTCCACTTTCAGAACTGAAAGCTTTAGGCCAATGCTCCGAAAGAACATCCGCGTTGAAGGCATTACTCGCGCTACTAAGGTTCTTGCGGTTCACGGGGCTTCACGACAGACTCTAAGAATGACGCCCCCTACCGCTCTGTAGTGTACGCGCTTTGTTCGTGCTTGTCTCCCTTTCTTTCTATCTCCCCCTTCCACTCTGCTTCTCTTTCTATCCCCCTTAACCCTTCCCCCTGCGCAGGGTAGCCAACCGGAACTATCTCTGGTTGACCTCCCTGCCTTTCTCTGCATTATTTTCTCTCTCTCTCTCGATCCCCTACGCGAAAATGTTCTGCTGAAGGCCCGCGTTCATTCACAAGACTAACACGTTACCCACACAAATACCGGCCGCATAGGTACCTCTTGAACATTGCTAAGCATACCACGGAACACGTCCGAATGGATTGCCGTGTGCTTGAGATGCAATCGCTTATCAACGCTGCTTACAAGCGCCTTAACACATGCAGCAGACATCCAATAGACAAGTGAAAATGCGTGTGGAGAAACACTCGTTGCATGTCGATGCTTCTGTCTTCGCAGAAGACACAAAAAAGGCGGTGCTATAACCTTCTTCGCTAGAATTGCCACGTATGCAGAGTAGATGTCGCATTCTAAACGCTATTGGATTGATGACAGTTTTGAATGATTTAAAGGAGCTATGTGGCTTTTTGAGGCAAGCGACGATGCTAAAGAGTGGAAACAAAAACAGTTACAATCTGATTGTGGTTATTGGAAGAGATTTGTGATGTACCATAAATCCGTGCAAAAATGGTGCACCGGCGGGTATACATGCATATGTAATAGAATCACAGTCAAAGAGCGACTTGCTCCAACATTCAGCTAACGTCTCTGAGATTGCTTGTATATATGGAAGAAGCCGAACGCCGTTACGTAATCCACTTCCTGAAATAAGCCTCCTGCTTTTTTTTTTTGAATTTGTGTTTCTCTTTCTTTGAGTACACCTAGGTCCTCGCTCGTAGCATAGAACCACGAAAGAAAGAACGGCGTAAAGTCGAGCTTCCCCGTCTTTGTTGCCACGCATGGCTTCATAAGATTGCGTCAATTCCTGGGAGTGTCGACATGCCCGGACTTCGTTGCGATGACCGTCCTACTTAATCATTTTACCGCTCTTGTCCGTGACATGTCTTGCCTGTCAAACAAGCGCACGCTGTAGCCACCAGCAGGACCCGGTGCTCCCATTTCTTTGGTAATCCTCGCGCAGTCGAGTCTAAGTAATTCTAGGTGAAATGGAATCGGACAGGCCTCGTAGTATGTAGGGCAGGTAAACCACGGACTATTAGCGTTACAAAATGGGTACCGAGGGAAGAGAAGTGCAGTCGAGGACGGCAGAGAACTAGGTGGTGTTTTGACAGTGGTGAATTTACGGGCATAGCATAGTGTCAACTGGAGCAAGACAAATGTGTTGGGGATCGAATATTTTCGTCCCACAGCGGACATAAATAGGTCGATGATGACGTAATTCTGCTCGCAACTGCACCCGTGGACAGAGCCTGTGCCCATAACTTAGCGACGCTATTTTATGACATTGCTCGCGAATGGCCGTCGTAATTATGGACCACGTAGCCAGGGCACTTCGGTTGTACCAATACTCACGAGCGCAACTGGCCTTGCATTCTTCGACCGTCTCGAAGTTGTTGCGGTTTCCCTCGCAGCCTCCGTAGGTGAACTCCTCGCACGTATTGGTCGTCGTGTTGAAGTAGTAACGAGGGATGGATGCACGGCACGGTCCTGTGTCGCGTTCCATGAGACAGGCGAAGTTGTGCACTGCATGGAAAGGCGAGCACGTGGCCACGTGAGTACTGACCTTGCCTTCGTGTGCAAACTGCTGCAAACTGTTCTGGAAGGCCGAACAGTAACGTGCATGTCCTTTGCGTGTAAAACCGCTGGCGTAGTGAAGGGGCTCACATTTGCGATGCTAGGCTTTGACCGAATTTGCAACTGCTGGCGCAACTTTGAAGTAAACTATGCTAGGACTACAACTGATTGCGTCTACTGGAATGAAACAGGCTACTATGAACCGCACATTTTAATAGTCGCATTCCGTTAACACAGGAATGTTAACTACGCACGCGCGCGTCCCTTTCAGTGAAAGTAAGCTTACTAGACATACACGTGTCTCATTATTAATTTGTCAGATTATTCCTGCATAAGATCTCTGGCCATATGCTTCTTTTAAGGCGACGTACAGCGTCGCCTTGAATTAGTACATCGCACTTCGTCTGTAAACGTACACTTAGGCTGCGATTTGGCTCGACGAAACGCATTATATGGTGCAGTAAACGGAATTGTTGTTATTGGGTACTTTACAACTACGGTAGGGAACCGTCACTCCTTCCAGTCACGCACTCGCTCCATCAATCTGTTGCTGCAATTCTCGTTCGCTCGTTACTGCCCCTCGCTGAAGCACCCATATGTGTCGTACGAACCGGTGCAGGTGTGAAAAGATGCGAGTATGGACGCATGAATTTAGGCAGGCGATTGCGATGGTTAGAACGACAGAAAGCTGAGCTAGTTGGTAAGGATTCATTATGCAAAAAAGGGTGAGGCCTGCAAACAGGACACAAGAGTGGACAACACGAACGCCGGCGTGTTGTCCACGTGTTATCTACACGCCTCACCCTTTTTTTCATAATGATTGCGACGGACTGCATACCCGGAACGCGTACGAGACGAAGGCGTTCCGCACGCCCTTGTGTTATGCTAAGCACACGGCACGGCCTAGCAGTCTCGAACCGCACATCGATGCGGGCGATACAGGAAAAAAAAAAAAAAACGCGTTTGCGCGTGCTTTTGGTGCCGGTAAAGAATCGTAGTTGCGGAAGGCTATTGGCGGAGCACTTCGCTGCGCTGTCTCTCACATCCTGTACGTCGATTCGAGAAGGTAAACTGCACCTCTCACTCATTCGATCGACAATCAGTCGATCTGTCGATCAAGAATTAATCGTTATTACTGCATGCTGTGACCGGTAATAACATACCAGTTATACAGCAACAGAACGTGCGTTCGGGATCGAACTATTGCTAATGGAAATACTCGCGAAACCAAATTTTATGGGCAATTTAAAAGATTATGAGCCACCGCGGTAGGTAGAGCGTTGACAGAGTTAGGCCGTTCGAACAGTCGTTAGTTACGACACGCATTTGCTCTGGTTAACTGCTTGATCCTTTGTAGCCATTTACACACCCCGTACGGGAATACGATCGCTGGATGCCGCCTGACTTGGCGTGTATTTAAAATTTCCTGTCTAGCCAATTCACCGAACGTAGTGCACAGTGCGAAGCCCTTTTATGTCCACTGCGGGGTCAATCTAATCTCAAGAGTAAACTATAATCTGGACATCTGAGATATGCGTGATGTTTGTAAGACAGCAAAGAAAACAGCATTCGTCTCGTACCTGGAATCGTTGCATTTGTTGCATTGAGGTTCAAGGACACTGAAAAAAAAAAAACGTACATTAGAGGGCAGGAATCGACTGGAATCAACATTAAGACATAAATTACGAATAGAACATTACGAATCAAGCATTACGGCATGAATCAAGTGTCTTCCTATTTTGTTGCAATGTGGAGAAACACTATAAGTACAATAAGTGAAGTAAGTTCAGTTCAAGTCAGTTTAATATACTAAAGAGCCCTCCATGAGTGTACACAATAAGCGGGGGCACTCAATTCTGACTCACTGCTGGCTTTGTTATCTAGTAATTTCGCGGGCTCGCGCGTAAATTTACGTGAGAACGTTGCCAACACATGTGAAACCACTAACAACACAGAAAACAGCAGGACGCGCGAGCTCGAATTGGTCAGGACGAAAGCTGTTGTTTAAGAATATTGAAGACGTTGCGTATGACCAGACATCGCCGTTCTCGCTGGGAGAATTCGTGAAGAACGTGAATGGGACGTCATAGTCCCCGCGGCTCGGTTTATTGGGGAAGGAATAAATAGAGTAAACTGGGGAAAGAGGGAACACGGCGAAACGAACAGAGGTGGTTGCTTTTTGACAGGCATAATTGACGTTATTTGTCATTTTACTGTAGTCCGCTCAAGTACATCACAGAATGTTTGAAGGGGCATTGAACCACCCCTTGAGCTTGGTGAAAAAACACAGCCCGCGGATGGCGTGCGCTGCTGTGAACAGATCAGGAAAATTTTGCAGTCGTGCGCGACCTATGGATCTAGCGAGCGGAGCGCGAAGTCACCTTTCCCTCAAACGCTCTATTTTGAACTGAAACCTGCTTCTCGCTCTTTTCAGGACACTTTATTTCGTAATATAGCAGATTCGCATAGGCGACTGGTATTGGCCAATGACTGTCATCGGTCAAGAAGGACGTTTGGATCAGTGCGCTGCTTCCTACAGTTACTGCGTATATTTATTGACGCGGTTAAATAAACAGGCTGAAGTAAACGAATATATGCTTTCGAATTTCAATAATTATTACGCACTTCTCGAAGAAGCCGACTATCGTCTGCTCACGCTCGGCCGCGGCCACCTGCGTAGAAATTAAACTTTGGCCACCCTGCTTATCGGTCTCGTAGCCGTTGGGTCTCGTCCATTTCGACTAGTTTTGAACACTCAACTAGCCTCGAACCCCGCGATACTTAAGGTCATACCACACGGACGCTCGCCGGCGCGCACTCCCTCCTGGCCGCTTCTGGCCAGACGCCTTGAACGATTTTGCTTCGTCACGAGCCGTAGTATTACTCGCGAAACCAAATTTTATGGGCAATTTAAAAGAATATGAGCCACCGCGGCAGGTAGAGCGTTGACAGAGTTAGGCCATTCGAACAGTCGTTAGTTACGACACGCATTTGCTCTGGTTAACTGCTTGATCCTTTGTAGCCATTTACACACCCCGTACGGGAATACGATCGCTGGATGCCGCCTGAATTGGCGTGTATTTAAGATGTCCCGTCTAGCCAATTCGCCGAGCGTAGTGCACAGTACGCAGCTCTTTTATGTCCATTGCGGGGCCAATCTAATCTCAAGAGTAAACTATAATCTGCACATCTGAGATATGCGTGATGTTTGTAAGACAGCAAAGAAAACAGCATTCGTCTCGTACTTGGAATCGTGGCATTGAGGTTCAAGGACACTGAAAAAAAAAGAAACGTACATTAGAGGGCAGGAATCTACTGGAATCAACATTAAGACATAAATTACGGATAGAACATTACGAATCAAGCATTACGACATGAATCAAGTGTCTTCCTATTTTATTGCAATGTGGAGAAACACTATAGATACAATAAGTGAAGTAAGTTCAGTTCAATCCAGTTTAATATACTAAAGAGCCCTCCATGAGTGTACACAATAAGCGGGGGCACTCAATTCTGACTCACTGCTGACTTCATTTCGTAACATCCAACTTGCGCTACAGAATGCGCAAGTTGGATGTGGCTATACTATCCGTGAGTGGAGATGGTGCAATGCAAAGTCGGTTTTCACCCACGTCGCACAGCCACACGGCAACATATGAGCGCGAGCGCGTTCTCGAGCCCTGTCGTGCACAAAAGCAAACGATGCAGTCGCATGTAGCCGCGAGTTTCTGCGTAGCGTAGGTGCAGCTGCCACCACGGGGTGCCGCCACAAGTCTACTAGTTGAGCGCACTGCGGCTCGCTGAGGAGAACCGCGTTTGGCACATCATAGCAGGCCAGAATCGGAAATAGCGGCGTCTACGAGAATATCCAAAATCAAGTTGGAACTGTGCGCCATGGTGACGTTCAGTAGACTCAGCGTTGTGGGCGCGCGCCGCTCTGCCGTATCCTTCGCAGAGCAAATCCCTGAAGACGGAGCGGAAACATAAGGAACGGTGTGTTCGCAAAATGTGTCCGCTTCTCCTGAACGCATTGAAGAACTTTTTGCGCAACGTGTTTCGCAAATAGCCTAGTTCAACTTCAAGTGCGATTCTCGATAAAAAGTGGTTCAGGGCCCTTTTAAATCTTAAAGACCTGTGACCCACGTAGTTTTCATAAGGACATTGTTCCATTTGGTTTTGGCAGTGCTGGGGCGTTGCTTTTTTATTCTGATTGTTTTTGGTGTTTTAGTTGAACTTCGCTGCTGTACCCACTACCACGCTTCGCGCGTTACGGTTCCAGTCTGCACACCTCTGCAGTCGCAATGCACGTCTGCGACTAATACTACTGAGATCCGTCACCATTTCCGCTTTCCACGCAAAAAGGACCAGTGTCACATATTCTTCGCAGGCAAATTCTTCGTTTGCGAATGCGCATTAGCACAAGACGCACCCTTGCGGGGCCAGGAAAGGGCTGTCCACGCAAGATTTCAGTGGTAAGGAGGGTTTTTAGTGTCAGTATAGCACAAGAACGCGCGTATTGCCGGCGTTACTTACTCAGTCGCCTGAGGCAGCTCGTTTCGCAGGCCTTCCTGCTTAGGTAATTATTCTTGTTTCCCTGGCAACCGCCGTAGATGAACTGTTCGCACTGGCCAGTCTTCACATTGAACCACCACCTGGGCATGTAACCCTTGCAAGGGCCCCGGTCAGCCGTGGGCTTGCAGGAGGTCTCGAAGTCTACCCCGGCTGTGGAACAGTTCATTCCGCATCGCAAAACATTAGATGATAAAAAGCCTTGCGAAAAAGCCGGGCAATTTCCTATCACCTCGACACACGTCAGCGACATTAATTTTGTTTGTCACCCATTGTTATTGCTGTAGCCGCTCGAGTTCTTTAACAAGCTTTCTAATAAAGAATAAAACCTTTTCATTACATCGCAACAGAAATATTGGCTAAATTAACCATCGGAACCAAACCGTCTTGCCCATTAATCGGGCCTGTGTGAGAATATCAGTGTAGTGAATACCAGTTAACGTAGCATTTTGCGCACAGAAATCTATTTATACAAATGCCAAGCAGTGTAGCTTGCTGTTACAGAAATACTATATTATAAATGCAATACATACGTATACTGGACGTCCTTTCTTTAACATCTAGTGCACCTAAATAAATACATATGAAAAAGATTACGATGCTAGTTTTGCTAACAAATTAGCATGTGCCCACTAGGTTTCAAGATTACTTACATTACGTACATGTAAAATGCTCATGCGTGCACAAACAGGGGAAAAATGAATGCCATCGTAATAAAAAGCGTTTTATGCATCAGGTGTACGAACTAACACAAAACCTGCGATGACATCACTTACCATTCAAGTTGAAAGCAGCGTATTCCGAGGTCACATTGTGAGGCGTGTGCTTAGTCTTGTTCCTGAGCACATCGTGGCGCACGGTAGCGGAGACGTCAAGCACACCTGCAAGGGCAGAGACTCATCAGCAAGATGCTTCTTTGGACGAGTTAGGAATGAACTTTTGAGTTGCTGTTAGCCGTGTCCCACAGAGTTCCACGTCATCACGCGATGTCATGTGCCGTTTTAGCTGGCGGACACACACACACAAAAAAAAACAGCGGAAGAATAGTGCACATTTTTTGCGTGCGAGTTGACGTGATCATATATAAGACTTCTAGCCACTGGTCACGTGAATTGCGAGGCCGCGGAGTTCCATGCGTCCAGATTTACTTCAGTTTTCAGCAATTCAGCCGGCGCTTGCTTTGACGATACGGAAGGAACGCGACACATTGCATTGAAGGCCTTCAGCAAAATCGTAAAGTACAGCGCGAACTTTACACAGGAAAAAAAGAAAACGTGATAGCTGTGGTACCAATACCTTGGTGACTTCGCGCCCGTCGTTATAGTTGAAAAAGAAAAACACAGTGATAATAAGCTATAATAGCTATATATACTAAGCTTATAATATATGATAAGCTTATAATAGCTATAGCAACAAATATGCGCATAAACATTTTGTATGCGGTGTGTCCTGTATGCAAGGTAGCATCATGAGATCATGAAATCTTGAAATTTATGCGCTTCCTCTTTCTGATTATCGGTTTGTTTTACGCTCTAATACGTTTTCGCACTAACATCCTTCCTTAACTTTTCTTTTTTGCCTGCTGCACATGATTTAGTTTGCTTTGCTATGTTTGTGATCGCACAACGTGTAGCACATGTTGCTATTCATATTTAAAACAGCGCCATAAAACACGGACAAGGTAGGACACAGGACGAGCGCTGTCCTGTGTCCTCCTTTGTCCGTGTTTGTTGGTGCTGTTTTAAATATGAATGATCCGTACCAACTTGCTCGCATCCAAACCATTCTGAGACATGTTGCTAACATGTATCAATTACAGACGGGAGGTACCCCAGACAGTATCTTTTTCTGG